>NW_006800813.1:0-7532 GCF_000485575.1 Poecilia formosa | reverse complement strand
TTTCATGACTGTAGTTCTTCACTGGGAGGATGCAGTTCATTGGGATCCCCAGGCTGGAGCTGAAGTCGCCCATCTACATAAAACACAATAATTGTTTTATTTTTTGTGCAATATTTTTAGGGTTTTCTTTGTCCCGTTTAGAATAAATCTTTCCTTGACTCGCCTTTTTCTTTAAATGTTTGCTCTTGTAGACGTTTTTCAGATTTTTCTCTGTTTCACCACAGGCTGCATCAACATGGCTGAAAATCGCCATCTGAGGGATTCCTGTGGATACAGAGATACAGACTCTAAGCATGGAGTTACTCAAGAAACTCCAAATGTATTTAAACAATATATTTAAATAACTACATCCACAGGAGTGTGATGAAACATTTATCCACCCATCCATTTTCTAACACCCTTGTGCATAGCGGGGTCAGGAAGGGTGCTGGTGCCCATCTACAGGGAACGTTTTGGGCGCAGAATGTTTTTATGTCATTTATGATGACATCAAAAAACATTTTCTGTACTGCAGAATAATAAATGCATATTGAATGTTTCTTACCCAGATCACTGGCTGCTTCTCTGATTTCCCTCATCTTCTGTAAAACAGACGGCTTCATTTGTGGCGCATTAGCAGAATAGATGCAGACCAGAACATGAACTCTGTCACTGATGGACGGAGACGAGTTGTAGTCATGATCACCATCAGAAAGAGGAGATACAGGATTGAACTGTGGAAAAAAAGATATGATGCATATTCTGTAATTTATTTTCCACAGAAAGCAAACAAATTATAATGCGTTTAGGAGGACTTTTTTTAAAGCAGAAAAGTCTATATTTATACCTTATATCCATCCTTCACATGTCCTTTCAAGGCCAGTTTGATGTCGTCTGTTCTGACTCCAGTTTTTTCCTCCAGACCCATGATGTCATTGAACACAAAGGGATAAAAGTTCCCTCTGCCTTCTTTCTTGATTGTATAGGTTTTGTACTGGAATACAAAAACAGTGTTTTATGTAAACAGCAGACATATAACTGCTGAAATATATTTCAAATTGAAGAGCTACAAACTTGCTTTAAAATACTTTTAATAAGTTTAATTTTCAACCTAAATTTATTTTTGCTGAATAAAATTCTGAGTAAGACAGTACTATAGTCAATGGTTACAAGTTCGTAGCCACTGAGTGTCAGAAAGTGTGTATTTTCTGCCATGTTGCTGGAAATATTTCTAAGTCTAAAATGTGAATAAGCCTTTAAAAATTAAACAAGAAATTATATTCACAATCTTGGTGAAACTTTGATCAGAGGTTGTGGAACTGGCCAGAGCTTCATTGGTCATTCTGCCCTGCAGGACGTTGTTGACGGAGTTGATGAAGCTGGACTTCCCAGCGCCGACTGGGCCGTACAGCAGGACTCTGATGTGGTTTGCCTCCTCACTTTGAGGCTGAAAATTATTCAAGTACTGAAGAGCGTTCCTGTGTTCTCTGTTAAAATGGAAAATTTAAAATCATAAGTTCAGAAAATAGTTTTTACCATGACAAACAGAGGTGACTAGGCTCCAGGCAAGACCCTGAACCCCAATCAGCCTCCTGGTACTGAGATTGATGTACAGTAAATATGTGAACTTCTAACACTGGGAATTGGTGAATATGACCTGCAATTCACTTTGTGTGATCAGTATGTTGTGGAAATCACTACATACGTTCTGTTAGTTTACAATAAGCTTCAGCCAACTACCCACTGAAACACATTTAACTACTAAGAATCCAAAGTCTCTAATGAATCATTTAAATATCAGTTAAATAAGAACAATTGGGTGCAGTTGATTTCATACTGGCCCACTTTCACCTTTTGTAACTATAATATTACATGTTAAGTGAACATTTAAGACAAAATGTTCAAGTTATGGAGTGTGTTTTCATAGAAATATAGAAATTATGCAACATTACATTGTACACAACAACGCCACACAATTCATCGACTTGATTGAACAGTGGATAGTTGAACCCATTTCATCGCCTACATTTGACCAAACACGTTTAGCTGCATCGATCTCCAGAGCTTCTTCTTTCTAATTCCCTGCCCGTCTTTCTACTTCAATCAAGTGCACCGAAGTGCTACATCAGGTTGCATCTCCAAAAACAATAACTATCTATGGTAGGAAACATCCTCTTAAAAACTGTTTTGTTTCATCTCTAATTATCTTAAAGTACAATTCAGGATAGTCAAAATGTAGCTGTCGAGTCAAAACTCATTTTTAGGTACTGGAATATAATTATGCCCCATGAAGGACTGGTGACCTCCGGCGGTCAACTCACCCATTGACCGCTGGAGATAGGCACCAACACCCCTCCTGGGATAAGGGTGTAAGAGGATAGATGGATGGAATATAATTATAATCAGATGAAACGGACTTTGTTAAATGGCCTGCCACCCTTGACTTCGTGATCGCAGGCCCAATGAAATGTAGAGAGAGAAAACCAGTGCTTGGTTCCCAAACTTTAAACAGGCCCACATTGAATTGCCCCAGTCTTCCTGATTAGGGCTTGTCTAATCCCTGAAATGTGTCATATTGTGATTTCTGTGGCAAAAAAAAACAATAACAAAAATAATGTTATGTAACTTAAACCAATGACCTGGTTATGTTATCAGGGTAAGCTGAAACTGCTTTGATGGCTGATTATGCTGAACCAAAAAAACTAAATTCACCTTCAGGATATAGATCTTAACAAGGCACATTTACTCACCCCCAAGTTATCTCCCTCCATGACGTTCTTAAAACTGTGAAGGAGAATTCACAGCAAAGTCTTAAAACCAGAACAGAGTGTTGAAGTAAAACAATTCATTTCTTTATTGAGGTAAGAAAAACACTTTCTGCTGTGTCAGCATGAATAATAAGTTGTACTCACGTGGAGATGGAGGTGGAGGTGGAGCTGAACGGAGCAAAGAGACACATTACTTAGGTTCATAAATGACTAAAAATATAATTAATGTTTATGTTAAAGTAATAAACACAATGGGTGTTTTTAAATCTGTAGTACACTGAGGCATTGGTGGTGAATAGATTCAGTTTTACTCTAACATGAGTAAAGGAAAACATTAAAATGAAAAATACAGAGAAGAAACAGTAGCTACTTATATTGAGGAGCTAAACAAAACAACACGGGAAATATAGTGAGTTAAAATTTCAATAATTATAATTCCAATACAGTTTCCATTGCTACGCTTTTCAGACAGTCCCTAACTATGATCCAGTGTTTATTCTCAATGGTTAACATGTAACTTTATTTCACTTTCTGCTATAAAAACATGTTCAAGATCAGTTTCATTTGAAGGGGAAAATAAAATTTGCTGAAAATATGCAACATATAGTGAAGTGAATCAGGGAAATAATCAATGCACATGTCACAACCAAAACAAACAAGAATGTAACTTACATGGTTGTGAAGAGCTGCCTCCCATGACAGTGACAGGAAATACTCTGTGAACACAGAAAAAAAGAGCTAGGCCCGATCAACATCTGACTGCAAAACAACCAACGGCTGATCCTAAACAGCCCCGCTTGACCGCCCGATTGGAACCACAGCTCTTGTGGTTCCAAGGAGTCGGGTGGAACCGGGTCAGAAGTTCTAATGCAAACACGGTCGGCCCTACTTTGAACCGTGCCATTCCGTTCCTTTGCAGTGCGAAAACGGCTTAACTCTCTGTAATGGTTTGTCAGAGCTCTGTAAATCGACTCATTTGTTTTCCAGTCGTTTAGTGCAGCTGCTTTGTTACTGATAAAACATAAGGAAAAGAAACCTACCTTAGGAGGAGACGAGCTGCAGCAGAGAAAACCGTTACAGTGCTGATAAAAGCGAACGGCTCTTTTAGGTTGCTTCCACTGTTTTACTTTCACTTTCATAAACCACCACGTGATTTACAAGAAGAGCGCTCAGTGGAAAAAAGGTTTCAGTTTCCACGTGACAGAGCAGCAACATAGAAAATCTGAGCTTGTCAACAACTGCAGGATTTTTTCTGACCAACTAATCTAACAAGTATATGCATAATGAGTTGAACACATGAGTGGGATACAATGCATAAATATGCTTCACAAATACAAACATAATACCAGTAAAATGTAAAGTCATGCAAAAAAGAGATAAATCAAAGCTGTGTGGCCTATAATACAAGAGCTAAAGTTTAGAACACTAGAGTTTCTCAATACATATAATTTCCTCAGAGAAAAGCTCTTATTTATTGTAGGCACTACATACTCCAGCGGTTTCCAAACATTTTCTGCCCCCCCCCCCCCCCTATTTATTACAAATAGCTTTCGCGTGTGTGCGCGTTGGGGGGGCGGGGGGAGGATTCTTAGAGACTCAATGTTTCTAACTTTTTTGGGGGGCAAAATGAATGTACTTAGCTGGACATGGACAACATCAGTAGCCTACAAGCTACTTGTTAAGCTTAAGGTGATGTATTGACATTAGCTAGTCATCTTTTAGCTAACATTACCTGCATCCAGCAGCTTTACTCAACTCAGTCGGTTAGTTTGGAGGGAAAAACTGTGAAAAGTTCTTTGTGTTTTGCTGGTTTGCTGCCGTGATTCTAACACAAACCTACGTAGCTCCGCCCAGCAGCAGCAGGTCTCCTTCACAGGTGGAAACCCAGCGCAAGCGTCGTAGCGCTCATGTTGCGTTTAAAGGCGGCTCGGAAAAACAGGTTACGACATGTTAACAACGGATTAAACAGTTTTAACTGCTGATAAAAGTGACAGAGGACACAGATATGGGAAGTGTTGAAGCCCCTACTGTATCAAATTGACATAGGAATGACAGAGAGTTGGCCATTCTAAGGTAAAAACCCAGCGCATACAGCTTTCATGTTTTTTTTTGTTTGTTTTGTTTTGTTTTTTTTTTACATCCAGACGGCTTCTCGCGCCCCCCCTGCAATGGCACGGTGCCCCCACTAGGGGGCGCGCCCCACAGTTTGGGAACCTCTGACATATTATATCTGTATATTTATGTTCTATTATATTGCATTATTTCAAGTCAAACTTGGCATGAGTCATCAGGTCGGGATGCCTGATGATGTTATGTGGTCATATGCTGATGTCATCTAAGCATCATATGCTTAGATGACATCAGCATCCAAGCTTTTTTCTTGGAGAGCTTCACCTCTGACCCCTTTGACCTAATCAAGATGATATTGTGTCAGAAGACAAATAACAAGTTGGTCTCACTTGCATTAAAGCATAAAGAGAAGGAGTGGCTGTTGCAGCATGACAGGGTCAGACGTTATGCCGTTGATATACGATTGGCCCTTAATTCCTCATATTTCAGCCAAGCTGCACCACCCACACTGTGAAGGAGAATTCACAGCAAAGTCTTAAAACCAGAACAGTGTGTTGAAGTAGATGGAAGAATTAGCTTTTCTAAATGATGTCAAATATATTAGTAACATGAGTCAAGAGATCAGTAGATAAAACAATTCATTTCTTTATTGAGGTAAGAAAAACACTTTCTGCTGTGTTAGCATGAATAATAAGTTGTACTCACGTGGAGATGGAGGTGGAGGTATTTCTGAACAGAGCAAAGAGACACATTACTTAGGTCAACAAATGACTAAAAATATAATTAATGTTTATATTAAAGTAAGGGGATAATAAACATAATGGTTGTTTATGTAGTACATTGAGGCAGTGGTGGTGAATAGATTCAATTTTACTCTAAAGTGAGTAAAGGAAAACATTAAAATGAAAAATGGAAAAAATAATACTTACATGGAGGAGGAGCTAAGCAAAACAAGACAGGGAAAATGTTCTGAGTCAAAATTTTAATAATTATAAACCCAATACAGTTTCCATTGCAAAGCTTTTCAGACATTCTCTAACAACTATGTTCCAGTGTTTATTCTCAATGATTAACATGTAACTTTATTTTACTTTCTGCTTAAAAAAAGTTCAAGATCAGTTTAATTTGAAGGGGAAAATCAAATTTGCTGAAAATCTGCAATATATGCAAAAAACTGAAATGAATCAGTGAAATAATCACTGTATATGTCTCAACCAAATCAAATTGTAACTTACATGGTTTCGAAGATCCACGCCCCATGACAGTGACAGAAAATATTCTGCAAAATACAGAGAGAGAGTACGAGGGAGAACTCTTTCACCTAATATATAACTAAAGAACTTAAACCTACTAAAATTAGTCTTTAGTTTCCAATAATTTTTCAAATCGCTCCTTAGGTAGCTGCATTTGTTTTTCAATCATTTGCTGCAGCTGCTTTCCTACTGATAAAAGGAGGTAAAGAATCAACCTGAGGAGAAAATGTGCTGCAGCAGAGAGAGAATCGTTACAGTTCTGATAAAGAGTTCAAGGTTCTTATAGTGTTTTCCTTGTTTCACTTTAGTAGACCAGGTGATTTCTCAGAAGATCTCAGTCATTTATTCAAAAAGGTTTCAGTTTTTTTTAGGTGACACAGCAACAACAATCCATAATCTTCTACAAACTAAGCTTGTCAAACTGTTGTCTCATTGACTCTTAAGGCAGACATGTGAAAACATTTTTACACTTATTAATTCATGGAATAAATATATTTTATCCTGTGCAACTATGTGTGATTATTATTTTTCTTTTCTTTTTTTTTCTTTAAAAACTGCAGTCAATATTCATCTACAGAAATTCATCTTCAAAAGTTAACCTGCAAAAATTTGCTGCAAAAAATTGTCTGCAAATGTGGCTATCTGGTGACCCTTTGCCAAATGAGTGAACACAAGAACAAATACGGTGGCTTTTAGCCAATCAAATGACGCTTCTCTGATCATGTGACAGTTAGCTGGTTGGCACAGAGAATCTTTAAAGTTCTTTCAAATTGGAGAAGGACATTATCTGAGGGGAAGGAATACATTTTGGTTATTGCATTGGGTTTCTAAATAACAAGTGTTTTAAGGTGTTAAAATGAAAAAATATAAAGCTCTACTTCACTAACTAAATATTTTATTCAGAGATAAATAAATTAGTCTGTAAACTTCTTTCATTGTCTCTGTTTTGCATGTTGCTATTAGCGCTAACTCCATCTCTTAAATCTGTAGCCGTAGTTCAGATTCTGCCATGTCTTCCTGGTGTCATCCAATGTTTTTAAACTGCCCACTCAGGAATTCAGGTAGGGATGCTAATTTTAGCCAGATTGAGGCAGTGGTGCCTCAATCTGCAGATGCCTCAATCTGGACTACATATATACTGTATGTAGTCTAAACCAGTGTTTTTCAACCTTTTTTGAGCCAAGGTACACCGTTTTAACTGAAAAAATCTTGAGGCACACCATCAACCAAAGATGTAAACAAAGATACTCTGTAGTCGGCTATATTATATATATAATCATTCTTATCAAAGTGTCTTGAATAGGAATCAAATAAACACAAAAATGTATTTTTATCACATTTTACATTTCTTATTTCAAATTGCACGTAACATGTCCACTTCAAAAATACACCTGAACAGGGGAACAGTGCCATATGGAGTTAGATTTGTTTCACAATTATTCAATCAAAAAAAAAATCATGT
>NW_006800812.1:84701-85987 GCF_000485575.1 Poecilia formosa | reverse complement strand
CATTTATCAAGGTCACCATCAAGGACAGTGTTGAAATCTCCTCCTATGAGGATTGTAGCATTTCGCCATTTTTTTAACCATTCTATAAAAATCTTTTCAACAGTGAGAAACAGCTGATCGTTTTCTCTTTTATTATTGTAACCATAAATATTGGCACAGATGAAATGACATATAAAGTTCTATGATAGTTTATATGTCAACTATCATAGAAGAGTAGTTGACAAATAAAGTGACCCAACGAGTCACATTCGGTAGAAATAATACTCCCATTAAATCTGTGCTTTAAAGTCATAACTCCTGCAGAACGTTCAGACCCATGAGAAAGCCAAACAGAATTGCCCCACTGGGATTTCCAAAAAGTAACATCATCAACTGTAGAGTGACATTCCTGAAAAAAACAAAAATCAGATTTAAAATTTTTGGCAAACAAAAACAACGCTTTTCTTTTTAACATATTGCGCATCCCCCTGGCATTAAGAGAAATAAGAGAAAGAGATAACATTTAAACAAGAGAGGTAACTTAGTGGATGAAGGTAGTAACAGATAACATAAACGCCATGGATTAGTACCTTATTAAAGTTCCAGTTCTCAGTTTGCAATCAAGGATAAAGTTCTTTATAGTGAACCCATCAAGAAGAAAAAAACAGACCTGCAATTATTCTTGCATTGGAGTAAACACTGCGGGTATCTCCACACCGTTGATGAAACCACGGCCCCCTACGAAGTAGGCTGATTTTCCTTCTTCACGAGCCTTCTGGATGCTTGGCCACAGCTTCTGTCGGGATTCACGATCTTCTCTGCAGAGGTCTTCGGTAAAACGGAGTCCATTTTTTTTAAGGAAGTCATTGGTCTTAGCCGCTTTCCATATGTAATCACGATATCTCCTCGCAATGAAGCGAATGATGATAGATCGAGGCCGAGAGCTACCGGCGAGCTTTTTTCCAAATCGATGAGCGACATCAATGAAGATCTGAAGCCTTTCCTTCTCCCGCGGAAGAATCTCCTGGCACACCTGCACCACCTCCTCCAACACATTCTCCTTCTCGGTCTCAACGACTCCATGAAGTCTGAGGTTCCAACGACGGCCATAGCGCTCCATCTCAGTGACACGGATTAAGCAGGACGTTGTATCTTTTTCATTGCGCTTCACAGGTTTTTCAACAGAGTTGATTTTCTTATTGATATCTTTAATTTCGTCTAGCATATTTCCCAGCTTTGTTTCTAAGGCATCACTTCTTGTATTGATCAAGCTAGCAAGCATAGTAATAGCATCATCAGGGTTTGAG
>NW_006800812.1:69498-83841 GCF_000485575.1 Poecilia formosa | reverse complement strand
ATGAAGTGGTGGCTGAAACACGACTGCATCATGACCCAGTCCACGGCGCCGGGCAGCGAGATGTCCGTCGCCAGGAACACGATGTCCTCGCCCTGCGGGGAGACAGCATGCTGACCTCTGACCTGCATCTCAGGCACAACCACACACACGCTCAGGGTGTGTGTGGTTGACACTGACCCTAGAAAACTTAATTATATTGATAATTATGGATCAGTTTTTTTTTTATTATCGGACATACAGCAGAACTGGTGATGTGACCTTTAACCTCTTGTCCAGTTTTTACTCATATAGCTGTGTTCGAATTCAGGGTCTGAATCCCTCGACGGACCGGTCTATGTAGGACGGGTCCTTCAAAGGCCGGGAATAAACTAAGACTGTAAGAAAAATATCTGTGGATTCGGACAGGTCTAGCCTTCACCAACTGTCCCTGCCCCCACCTCAGCGTAACTCATGTTGCCAAGCAACCGTGACAGCCTGAAGCAGAGAGCGGAGAAGAAAAAAAAAACAAAACAACAGAGCCGAAGTTTGTTTTTCAGTCATGTATTACTGATTTCTATATTATTCTTCACCTTTTATAATAATGATGTTCCATAGTAAAAAGGAAATCTCTGAACATTCTAAATTGTTCAAATGTGTACTGCAATTTTCTACAAGGAATACAAATTATTCATTTACAAATATAATACTCTCCACATCGCAGATAGGACATTACGGTTAAATAAAGCTATTATGTTTGAAGGCTTAACTTTAATTAAATCAAACAAACCGATGTACTCTGCTTTGAAATACTTTATAAACCAAACATTTTTCAACCAGACCTGTCTGAATAATATCGATGTTTAACTCCCACTCATTGGGAAAAGCTAGTAGGAGTTTTTATAACAATGTGCCAGGAGTTAGGCGTTTTCTCTCGGTGTACTGAACCTGGAGCGCCTGGCCAGCTGACAGCTGGCGAGGGCTGTTAATGCAGCTGTAGCAGACAGGTCCAAAAATGTCAGACCAATATTGCAATTAGGTGATGTATTAATGAACCGAGCAGATATTTGAGATTTACACACTTACATTCTCGCCTAAAAACGTTGTACCAAATCACGTTGTGTCATTTAAAGTGTTATATAGCTAAATAATTTGTTGCTATTCACCGTCATTGACGCTTTGCCTGAACACCCAGTTGGAGCCCGCTATGAATTATCCTTCAAATCTGGGGAAAAGAAGGACGCATTTGAAGGAATCTTTGAATTCGGACAGGCCTTGTCGCCACGCTATGACGTAATCGGCCTACAAATCCGTCCTTCCAAGGATGCAGACCCTGAATTCGGACACAGCTCATGTTTTGATTTCAAAGCAATTCTGAGGCAAAGTGGAGAAACCTCAAACTGCTGTTGCGCCATGCACACAGCAGGCTGTTGCTAGGCAACCAAAATTAGGGGGAATTTGAAACTGTCTGTTACCCTACAGGCTGTTGCTAGGGAACCAGAAAGTGAGAGTTAGTTGACCCAGGCTAAGCGTCTAAAGCCTACATCTCCCAGAATGCTGTACAGTTTGGGATCAGAGATAGTGAAAATACTGAACATTCATTCAGATGTTTTATCTATTGATCATATATGTTTTATCTATTGATCATATATTAATCACGTCTTTAAAGCGTTTGTTATTGATTTATAGTCCAATCAGAACCAGTCGTCTGGGTTCTGATCGGAACCATCACAACCAGTTCGTACAAAAACCTGGGAATGTTTGCAGTTTTTTCCCCTCCATGAACTCAGAAGTTTACATGCCTCTGGTCAGAATCAGGATATCTGAAGGGAGATATTGATNGGATTTAGTGAGGAAAGATCAGTCAGGATCAGAGCTGGAGCTGCTGTTCTTCAGTCTGTTTCCAGCTCAGCTTCACCATGTCGGTATTTAGCTATAAAGATGCTACGAGTCAGAGCCCAAAATGCTGAAAATGTCTTTTTCTGAATGTGAAAGAAATATATACGAAACATATATTGTATGTATTTTCTATTACACTTTTGGATAATTTCTCTTTTATCCTTGGCTTTAGCCTGTGTACCAGGACGTCTCAGAAGTCATTGAGTTCTCCCAGTGTGACCAGCAGACTGAAGCCTGTGGCCAGTGTTCCCAGTATAATAAGTAAATGTTATATTCTTTCACTTTTTGTGTATTCTTAAATATCTCAATCTGAAGTATTAGTGTATTAATACAACTTATGTAATGAAATAAAAATAATTTACTCTGTTAGGATTATTTTCACTCTTTGCTGTCAATAGCAGAGTTGACATACTGTAATAAATATTTATTCTTTGGAAAAAAGTAAGAAAAATATGTAGTTTAATGTTTGACAATGACTGATTTATAAATCAAGTCATTTCTCAATAACGTATAAAAATAAATACAGGAAAATTATTTTGTCTTGTCTTGAAATGTTAAATGTTGTCATGATCTGTGGTTCTGTGTGTTTATTTTTGAGTTTTTCTGTGTAGTCCTGTTCCCTGTGAGTCTGTGTCTTCCCCGTTGATTGTTTCCCAGGTGTGTCTTATTCCCTTAATTACTCCGTGTGTATTTAAACCCACCTGTTGTCTGTGTTCCTCGTTGGGTCCTTGTCTATCGTATGTCAACGTCGTCTTTGTTAGTCTGCCCGCACAGTTGAACTGTGAAGTCCTGTGCTGGCATTAGCTCATCATGTCAGTTCTTATTGTCAGTGCTACCGGTATTTAGCTGCGTGCTAACTTCTGTGCCGTGCCGCCTGTTTTTTGGACTGTTGGAGCATTTTTCATCATTAAACTCATCATCTTCACCATACCTGGGTTCTCGGCGTCTCTCCTCACCATCATCCACACACCTTATGACAAATGTATTATTTAATTATGGAATTATATTCTTTAATAAAACACTGTAAATGTGTGTCTGTTAATCAATTTCAATATAAAAATGATCAGAATCATTTCTATCAAATAAAAACATTGTGCTCTTTATTCAGAAATGCCCTGAAACAATTAAATAATCACATCAAAAGTTAGAAACTCTGTCTTTAGTCATTTCTTTGATTGCCAAAAATATTAATGTGTGTGAGAAAATGTGTCAATGACAGGTGTTAATTTAAAATACTTTGTAAAACGGCACTTTATAAAGTTCGGTCCATTCACTTGTATTACCTTACTGGCACATATTCCACATTCAATATGGCGGACGCTGTTATGTATCGCAGCAACGGGCCGACCTGCTACGTATTAATGTCTATGATACATAAATACATAAATGAAGGATGCATTTGAAGGAGTCTTTGAATTCGGACAGGCCTTGTTGCCACGCTATGACGTAATCGGCCTACAAATACGTCCTTCGAAGGATGCAGATCCTGAATTCGGACACACCCAACGTGTGTGTCTCGTCTTTCTCATACCACAGATCAGTAAAAATGTGTTTTATACATATACATTAGTTTCTTGGAAGAATTGAAAGGTTCTTAAATCGAATCTCAACTAATGAGTCGCGAAGTTCGCTTTGTAATTGTTATGGTGTACGAAAACGAGACTTGTTCATGAAGGTTAATGAGAGCTAATGCTAGCGGGCCTCTACACGTGTGTGAGCTAGCTGAAGGACAGCGGAGTTCATTTGAACTTGTATTTTGCACTTTTTGAGAGAGTTCTCACTCAAAGGACATTGTTCTTGTTTCTTTATTTTATAAATGTGATGTTTTTCATGGGTTTGTTGAAAAACCAGATAAACTATATCCTCGTGTGAAACCGAGTACCGAGGCATAATATTAAAAGGAGCATTATGCCTTTTTCAGTTTGATATTGAGAGAATAGTTGTGTATGCAAGATGTAAAATATTATTGTCTACTGAAACAATGGACATTGTTAAAAGCTAAAATGCTTAAATGTTAAAATATATTTTATTTTGATAGTTAAATACAAAAGATCTCAGAAAAGAGGGCAAGGTCTTGAATTTAAAGCACTAACTACAAAATTAATATGGTTTAGAGAAGTGAAAGTTATTTGTGAATTAATTAATTTTGTAAATTGATAGAATTCATAATGCTAAATAGAGCATGTTAAAGAATGTTGTTTGGTTTAAAGATATATTACAGTAATTTTTGATGTAATTACTGTATTACATCAGAATTTGTAGGCTACTTTGCACTGACCATTATTTTATTATTAATATTACTATCACTATTGTAGATGTTTTGATTTTTATGCTTGTTTCTGTATTTATCATCAAAAATAATTTCCCAGAGAACAAAAAAGTCATGGGAATAGAAATTATTTTCACAGGTGTCTATGAAAAATGCAATGAACATTCAAGTTAAAATCGGTAGGCCTAACAGCAGCCAATCAGAGTGTAAAAATTATTCTTATTCTGTGCCATTTTCTTTTTGTTAAATATTCCACAAAATGACCAGATAAGATGTTCAACATGCCAGTTTAAACTTTGAACTATTTGCAAACCGACTGAGCTCTGCAACATTAAAACATGGATAGAACTGTAACTTCATTAATCATAGCTCTTCTTCTCTTCAGTGTTTCTGTTGGTTTCTGGTGGTGCAGCTCTGTGCCGCCTTCAGGAGAATGGGACATCAGAGTATCATCCATAAAATTTCACCCACATGGCATTTAGTGTGCAAACCAGAGCTTTCAGTGGAAAAACAAAAGTTCCAGATCCTTTAATGCCATACAAATATGAGACAGGAACATGGATTATATCTTAATATGATGATACTGGACAGAAATGACAAAGAACAAATCTGGTTCTTAATCAAATCTTAATGAGTCAAATTGAAAGTGTCATGGAGTCATCAGCCTCATGACATTAACATTGACATGAAAAATAATACTGAAGAAATAAATAAATCTAATTAAAAATATAAATAAGTGATCAGTTCTTTACTGTTATGGCCTGTAAGATATTTATTCTCAGTACTAGATGTGGTCTCAACAAAGCCATGGCACTTCAGCAATATTACTGTACCTTTTATCTGGAAATAGTGTCTGTTTATTCTTGCCATACAGTCCTCTGTATTAATTATTGCTCGAAAGGTCTTGCCATACAAGTTTATTCCTCTGTATTTAGTTTAGGTTCTTAGTTTATTCTTGCATTTTGTTCTTCATTCATTTACATTTAGTTTCCTTTGATTAATATTATCCTCTCTTGATTTATTGCTATGTCCACTTTAGTTTCTTTCCTGTTGTTAGATTTATTTTATCGTTTATTGACGCTCACCATCAGTAATCTTCATTTATCACCTGCTGCACCGCCTAATCATCATGTTTCACATCATGTATTGATTTTTCACTGTTCAGCGTCGGATTCTGTTTTTATGCCATAATTCACATCTAGTTCGTCGCTCCGTTTTATGTCCCGCTTCTCCTGTTTCAGAGTTTTGCGCAATGTGCGCGTCGTTATTTATTTTTTTTAACCCCCTATGGTGTGAAGGTTCGGGAAACGTATCGATGGGGAAAAGCCAGACTGACATAAACCTTTTAAATCAACGGAAACAATTGCGGTATTCCGATTATTGAAATTTAAAAGTGCTGTGTTGTTCCATCACACCCGTTTCATACCGGACCACTTACAGCTCCGGTGTTAACGCTATAAAATGAACATGGAGGGATTTCTTTATTTAAATGGGTTCATTTTTCAGAGGGATACAGAGTCAGGGTATCGTGACTTTAGTAATTACATGTTTATAAGAGCGATTTTCTGTTGTCCTTCCATGGAAGCGGGCAGCTTTCAAACGGAAATAAAACACTTTTTAATACAAGCTGCTGCTTTGACATGATCACAGAACTGCCAAAACATTTGTACAAAAATACCAGACAAAGTGAATCACAGCAACGTCATCAGCCGGTGTAACGCTACCAGTAGCAGGTGCGGAGCTGCGCCAAGAAGCTACAAACACTGAAGAGGAGGAGAAGGAGAGCTGCCATCGATACAGTTGCAGCCAGGCATGTTTTAATGTTGCACAATACAGTTTTAGCAAACTGGTATTGTTGTGCATATAAGGTTTAAAGTGTAAACCTTATATGCACAACAATACCAGTTTAGACTTTGAGCTACTTTGACCAAACGCCCCCCAAAGGAATCCCAGCAACCCCTTTTTGTAAAAATTTCCGCCAGCGCCCCCTGCTGTCCTCTGAAGGCCCCCCGGGGGGCGGTACCGCCCACATTGAGAACCATTATTCTAGACCAGTGGTTCTTAACCTTTTTTGACGAACCCACCAGTTTCATATGCGCATTCACTGAACCCTTCTGTAGTGATAAATAAAATATGATTTTTTCCCCCCCAAATTCAAGACAGGGGTGACCCTATGTCACCCCTAGAGTCTAGAGTCTAGTTGGGTCACCCCATGATCACCAAGTCTTCTTAAAAGGTAGAGTCTCTGAGAAGAGTTCTTCAAAATATAGTCAGTGTTTTCAGCAAAGTTGAGCTGACTGTCCAGGAACAACCCAAGGTATTTAAAATTTGCCACAGTTTCAACAGGTTGGCCATCGAGAGAAACTGGAACCACTTTAAGGTTTTGTTTAGATCATTTAATTAGCTCTACATTCTTAAGAGAATGAAAAATTAATAATAAATAATAAAGACTGCGATATTCTGATTTAGTAATGTAACTAGAAGTACACCGAAAGCTACAGAATTTGGTAAAACTGTGAGTTTTGCTGAAGTAATTAAAGACACAAGTTCAAATCCATGCTGAGAGTGGAGCTCCTTCAATCAGTTCTCCTCCGCAGCACTGATTGGCTAAGCAATGTAACGTGATCCTCTGCAGCAAGTGATGACAAAGCGTGGCGTCATCACGACTTTACACAAATGTGTCTTTACCTCCGCGGCAGAGGCTCCGCTGAACCCCCGAGACCGACTCATCGAACCCCTGGGGTTCGATCGAACCCAGGTTAAGAACCACTGTTCTAGACAGTGGGTAGGTAGATAGGTCAGTCAAATTTTATTAATAGATTACAAACCAGCGTTCTGACAACTATTCCAGCATGCACCGTGCGCTTCTTCTTTTACGGGCGAAAATGAAGTCGCTGGCTGCTTACCGTAGTTGCTAGACCTGTTGTGGCTTAATATTGGTCCATATATAAGGCGAACCGGATTATAAGGTGCACTGTCGGCTTTTGAGGAAATTGAAGGTTTTTAGGTGCGCCTTATAGTACGGTAAGTAGAGTTCCATGTGCAGGAGAGCGATCGTTCAGTTAGTGGTCGTATATTTGTTACCGCACTAGAAATAAATGTTCAGCTTCCGAAGGAACCTTTGACTGTCTCTTGCTTGCCGCACCAGAACGCTGTGAACCACTAAGGGAGTTAACCCTGAAGTCCCCAACCACTTCAGCCTAGGCGTGAGAAGGAGCTCTCCTGTGTTTTCCCCCACGAAGTTTGGAGGTTCATCAGGAAAGATTAACAATAGTATACAGACTTCATAATCTGCACTCTTTTGGTTGAATGCAGTATTTAGTTCCACTTTGGCTTTATGTTGTTTAGTTTTTATTCAAGTACGTATTTTGTTAATGGAGACTGAGAATCCTTTTAGTTTTTGGTTGTTTTGTTTATTTAGTTTATCAGTTCCAGTGTTATGTGTTCTTTTGAAAATAAAGTGTATCTATATATGGCACGAAATTGCATGCAATATTAGTAATTTCTATTAAATGAGTGTCAAAAGGTCTTTAAACAATATCGCAATAATTTTTTAGACAATCGCTCAACAAAATTTGTTATTGTGACAGGCTTACATATAATCAGTGATGGCAATACATACATAATTAAACATCGTATATAGCTGCAAATTTCAATTGCCCATAATTTTGGAACCGTAAAACATTTCACAGTTTCCTTCGTACCACCAAGTACAAACACAATATCGATCATGTCTAGCTAGTTTTTGTCAATGTCCACCACTTGGTGGCGCTGTAAAATTGCAAAATTTGCTACGCAAAAACCGCTGATCGGATTTCCGCCAAACTTTGTACTAACTTGTATTTTGAGTATGGTCATGATTGGTTGAAGTACGGTTGGGTTATTAACAAAAACTTGAAAAGTACTACATTTGACCTCCAAACTTTTAAAAAAAATCTAAAAAAAAATCACACGTTCATCCAAATGAGCTAAAATTTTCAGGATGCTTTCTCTGAATTGTTCTGAATATTTCATCCACTCTGTGTATGGACCTATCTTCATATGCTTCACTTTGTTTTTTCTTTCTCCATCCTAACTAAACTGCTCATACTAGTGGAACACATCAGCCTCAGTCATCCTTCAAAGTTTAGTAAGAATCTGAGCTTCTTTGTTTGAATAACAGTGAATCAAACTTTCACTCTCAGTGCTCGTAATGTTTAATGTTTTTTTTTTCCATTCATATTTCAACAAATCAACATAAAAAATATATATTATAAAGGAGAATCAAGTTTTATTAGTTAGTGTAATTTTCAGATTTTAGCTCAAACTGGTACATTTTAGGGGCATTTTCAACATTTCTATATGCGAAAAGCAATTATAAGCAGGGGAGATATATAGGAGTGTAATCTGACCACATTGTGTAGTGATCCTAATTGGCCACATGATGGTGCCAAACCCACCTTATCTGGGCCAGCCACAGGCCCAGTCAACGTCCCAGTCAGGGTGCTTCATTTGTGTATTTTACGTTTGTCAACTTTTAATGGCTTAATCCAGATATACTTTATTGTGACTGACCAGGACACATTCACAATTTAGATTTTTTTATAATTTATCTTAAAATAATGCAGTCCTGTGCCCTCAATGCTAAATCAAATGTCAGCGAATCCCCTTTCTGTTTGACTATGAACATGAGTGCATTAAACAGTATAGTTCAGTGAGTAATGCAATGGACTCTGAATCAGGTTTGATTCTGGGTTGAGCCATGTATTTCACTTCATTTCCTTGCAGGATCAATAAATTCATTTTGAATTTGTTTTCTCAGCCAACATGAGTAAGCACAGTGAAATAGCTCGCTGAGTAATGTGATGGACTCTGAGGCTGCAGGTTTAATTCCGGGTATGGAAAACATATTAATACGCATGTCAAGTGATGTCTACATAGATGGGGCGGTGCATGGGAAGGACCTGCTGGATTGGGTGAAGAACCCATTGTAACTGCTTGCAGTTCTAGTTTGATATTGTAATAGAACACTCGCATTTGCTATTGAGGGGTGAAGTAAATCCCAAAGATCTACATTTGCAGTTATCTGGTCCAATTAATAGAATGCCTCCTCTTCTTTATCTGTTGAGATAATTTAGTAATATATCAGGATACAAAGTTAATCTATATTTTTCTCACCTCCTCCTCCAGTTTAACCACTTTTGCCTGGGCATTGTTCAGCGCTTGGTCTCTGATCTCAATGTGTCTCCTTTGGTCATCTGCAGTTGAGCGAAGTGCATTCAGCTCCATCTCCAGCTTTTCCTTCTCCCGCAGAATTTCTTTATCTTAATGGACAATAGAATATAAACACATTTATGGTCGTTGAATATATAAAGCACCCCTTCTTTTTGTGTATTTTGAATGCATGTAGACTGAATTCTGCCGATTCATTGGCTTCATGGCTCTTGCCTGTAGTCAGCTTAATTTAGTTCCAACAAATCTAATGATCAATAAAAGCTGATTCAGCTACAACACCCCTAAAGAACTTTCTCTAGTAAAAGGAATATTGAAAGGCACTTCTAAAATCAAAAATACATTTATTTACAAGTTGGAGCGGTCATGGCCTTCAAATTTTAATACACAATATCTCAGTTCAGAGTTGTTTCAAAAATGTTCTAAGCTAATACACAATTGGATTGCCGAGTCACGTGTGCGTGTGTGTGTGTGTATGTGTGTGCGTGCGTGTGTGCCTGTCACTCACTCTGAGCAACCAGCTGGGAGATGGTTTTCCGATTGTCTTCAGAGCTGTCACACTCTTTAGAGGCGAGCTGTTTATTAGCAGTCTCCATGCGCTCTTTAAAATATCATAAGACAAATGCATCATGACATGCATAAACAAATAATATTTTAAAAATAATTTAAAAATCTGTCATGTTAACACTTTGTTAAGTTGTCACAAGTCTTATTAAAGAATGGGGATCCAATGGCTTGGATAAGATAATTTTTTGTTAACCTTTATGAGAGATAAAAACTGTGGCTTTATTTCAGTCTGAAGACACATGGATCATCACCCTTTCAGTGAATTACAACAATGCTTTATTTCTTAAATATATATATTTATTTAAATGTACATGCCTTTGGAATGAAACACAGAAAATAATGTTATAACATAAACTTATGTCTGTTTATTTTATTGATATGTTAAAATAATATAATTTGATTTCTTGGTACCTATAAAGAGACGACTAACACTTGCATTATAGCTATGTTTTAAGCTAAATATAAAATCATATTATGACAGGAGCATTCAAGGTTTTCATTCAGCCTATCTAAAGTAAACAAATTTTATGCACTAATACAGAGCATATAAAGCAAATGCAAGAGCTGATTGAGAAGTTCAGAAACGTAATGATAGATATGTTAAAAGTAAAGGCTACAAGTTCATCTAAAAGTTGATTAATGTTCCTGTGACAGTAATTTTCAATATTTTTCAAATGTATAAAGTTAATTCAACTGGAGTAAAGGTTCCCGAAGAGCAAATGCAACCCTAAATTGCAAAAGAAAACTATCCAAAACTATGTAAGATTTACTTCAGCATCACCAGCAATGATGTCATCTGAATGATTTTCCTGGAAGACTAAGTTATTTCTCTACCATTTGCAGCATGCACACAAACATAACTCACAAGCAGTTATTTCAGAAACTCCTGGTCTTTTGTAATTTTCATACACATCCATTTATCAGGTTTACAATGAATTATTCAGAGAACAGAAAATATACAATGAGTTTGTAACTATGCAGAACACCCAATTCAGTTCCTCAAAGCTGAATAACAAAAGAACAGAAAACAGTTACCCTCTCTGACAAATCTCAATTTCAGCTGAAACATTTAAATGCTAGGGTGAAAATTTGAAGTAGAAAACATGGAAGCATGGATTGATGCTACCTTGCAACAACTGTTTAAGTTGCTCATGGTTCAATGGTGTGAGATATTTGCTTGATATAATTTTGAACTCGTATCTGGTGAGCAATGATTAAATAGAGTCTACCTGCTTTACCAGGGAATGACAACAAGTTACCTGTACTCCAATGTCCAATTATCAGGTCTCAATCCAACACAGCACTTTTGGGAAGTGATGTAACAGGAAATTTTAATTATGGATGTGCACCTGACATAATGACCTTATATCTTTGAAGCACCCATAGTGATGTACGGTCATTATAGACCAAAAACTCAGGAATATATCATCGTTGTTTAAACTATGTCATGAAGAATTAAGACAGTTATAAAGAAAAAGAAGTGGGTCTAACTAGGTACCACCAAGGCATACCTCACTAAGTGGCCGGTGGGTATTCTGTAGACCAGTGGTTCCCAAACTTTTTCTCCCGGGCCCCCCAGTGTTTTCCCCCGGATGGCTTACAAATAGCTGTCTGGTTGAACGATGTGTGTGAGCGAAGGGGGTGAGGGGTGGATTCTTAGAGACTCCCTGTTATACTCTGCTCCGGCTCCAGATGAACAAGGGGGGGAATCAACTCTTTGGGGGGCAAAATGAATCGTAGCTGAACATAGACAACATCAGTAGCCTACAGGCTACTTGTTAACAAGCTTAAGGTGCTGTATTGATTTTAGCTAGTCATCTTTTAGCTAACTTTACCTGCATCCAACAGCATGACTCAACAGTCGGTTAGTTTGGGGGAAAAACTGTGAAAAGTTCTTTGCGTTTTGCTGGTTTGCTGCCATGATTCTAACACACCTGCGTGGCTCTGTACAGCAGCAGCAGGTCTCCTTCACTGCCGCACAGGTCTAAACCCAGCGCGAGCGTCATAGCGCTCATGTTGCGCTATGACATTGCTGTGATGTTTAAAGGCGGCTTGGAAGAACAGGTTACATGTTAACAACGGATTAAACAGTTTTAACTGCTGATAAAAGTGACAGAGGACACAAATATGGGAAGTATGGAAGCCTCTACTGTATCAAATTGACATAGGAATAACAGAGAGTTGGCCATTCTAAGGTAAAAACCCAGCGCATACAGCGTTCATGTTTTGTTTTGTTTTTTTCATCCAGACGGCTTCCCGACCCCCCTGCAATGGCACAGCGCCCCCTCTAGGGGGCGCACCCCATAGTTTGGGAACCTCTGCTGTAGACAATGGCTGAGTAACTTCAAGGTAATGTTAGACCATTTCCTAGTTATTTAACAAGAGACATGATTGCTGTGATGTTGAAAAATTAGTTACTGATGTTAAGAGCAGCCACCCAGATTTTAGAGATTTTAGAGCTCATGGATGATGAATGAAAAAAAAGGGGGGAAGAATAGATTATTAGAAAACTTCAGTTAACTCAGTGTTTCTCAATTCCGGTCCTCACGCCCCCCTGATCTGCATGTTTTAGGTGTTTCCCTTCTGCGACACACCTGGATTGAATCTGTGGGTGATTAACAGGCTTCTGCAGTACCTGATAGTCATGCAATCAGTTGAATCAGCTGTTCTAGAACAGAGGCACATCTAAAACATGCAGAGCAATTCCAGCCTGAGGACTGGAATTGAGAAGCACTGAGTTAACTCAAGAAATTCCAAAGCTAACAAATGAACAATAAGCTCACGTATAACATATCCATGTTTTGTTCAATAAATGTTCTTTATGTGAATATTTACGTCTCCATTTATGCTTCATATTGTCTGATAATTAGATCTACATTATTTTTGACAGAATTATCATATCATTTAAAATTCACATTGAACTACTGTCTAGCTTGCAAAAGCATCTTTACAAAATAGTAAATAATTAATCCTTTTCTCAGTTCTCACCTCGCAGGTCTCTGTTGAAGTCATGCAGTCGGCGCACTTGTAGCTCCAACTTGCTCCTCATAGTTTTCTCCAATGCTTCTCTCTTAGAGGAAGACTTGGCAAGGTTTTCATAGGCCTCTGACACTAGCTGTATCTCTGTTTCCAACTACCCAAAAACAAAGCATACATTAAGCGACTGATTCATTGATGTATACCCACTTAGTACCAATTACTAGAGCTGGTCATGGCCAGACACAAGTTATTTTTTAACATAGTCCCCTTACCACCTCTAAGCTACTTTTGCAACTCATTAGTATGATGTAGTGATAAAAGATAGGTTGCACTAGAGGTGTCCAAGTCCAGTCCTCAAGAGCTACCATCCTGCAACTTTTAGATCTCTGCTCCAACATACGCTCACCAGCAGTCATTAAGCTCTGCAGAGGCCTGGTAACAAGCGCTTCATTTAATTCAAGTGTGTTGGAGAAGGGATATACATAACTTGCCTTCAATACATTGGAGAAACTCCAATGACTACATTTCAACACTTAAACATTTTTCTAAAATGGATTTTCAATCAAAGCAGGAAATGATGCTAAAGGATGACCAACACCGGAGCTGAAAGGTTTGCTTCGAGAAAGAAGGGTACCGCTCTTCTCAAACGGAGTGGTATAAAGAAAAGACAGATTTTGTGGATGTCCTGCTAGAAACAGCCATTACTGCTTTCCTTGTCATCTTTTCTCAATTTGTGTCAAGGATAGACTTGGTTTTGGATGAACTGATAGTTTTGTGCAGAATGACTGGCGCACAGACTTCATTTATAAGTAAAGGTAAGACGGCAATAACATTTTTTGTTTAGTTTATTAATGAAATGTTCATTTTGTGAGGTACAGTTTGTATGTGTAAAGAATGCAGAAAAGAAACATAACCCACAAACTGCTGTGTTAGATTAACTAATATCAGCAGTACTTATAATCTACCACAGCAATCACTTATTAATAATCGCAAAATAAACATTAAACCTAAAACCATACCACTGCAACAGACTGAATGTATTGTTCCTTGTGTGGGAAACATTTGAGTGTTTTTTGGTGTTGAATCCTGAAACATAAAGGATGGCAACGAGTCTGTGTGTAGCTTGGGAGATACAGAGAGCGAGAAAGAAGTGGTTTTGAGTTGTACTTTGGTTTTTCCCTTTGCTTTGCAGCATAGCACTAAATTAATAATACCTAAATTTCCAAGTTTCGTTGAGTTAAGGGAATTATTCTACTGCAGCAGCGCGGCTATGGATGGCATGTAAAGGAACTGTGTTTTTGCTGAAATTTCCATGTGTAAACAATAACATACTGGGGGCTGTATTTGTAAATCTGATTATGATTAAGTCATTGCCTCACCAGCTATGAACCTCACCGCATGTCACTGCTACATATATATAAAAAAAAAAAATCCCTTCTCAC
>NW_006800812.1:55283-67345 GCF_000485575.1 Poecilia formosa | reverse complement strand
AGAGAGAATCATGAAGACCAAGGAACACACCAGGCAGGTCCAAGATGCTGTTGTGGAGAAGTTTAAAGCCGGATTTTGCTAAATCTGCGTTAGCACTAGAATAACATACCAGTCTTGTCGTACTTTCATACTATTACTGTATGTTGGTCAGTGCAACAGAGGGAGCTACATTACGCCTCTTTCAATTGAAACTGCCTGCAGATAAATTCAGAAATACTGCAGTTCATTTTGATATTACTAACTGTTCCAATAGGTTCTTCTGAAAGCAATGTGTCTGCAGCAGCCATTGTGTCTGCAGCAGCCATTTGTTATTCTGAACAAATGGTTTCATTCAGAATAAGTGAAGCCATTTGGTTTGTGATGTCCACACTTCCAGCACTGTTATAGTTTATCTAGACTATAAATATAGATTAGAGGGGAAAAAACATTATTTAAAATAGCATTTATAAATCATCTATAGACTCTTGCCTGGTAGTGATATCCTACAAAAAATTCAAAAACATGGTGAAGCAGAGGGAGTAAAAACCAATGACTACATGTGTTAGACCTTCTGATGAAAATCTTACCTTGTGTAACCTGGTGACCTTCTCACGACAAGCCTCCATCTCCTGTCTTAGAATTCTGTTCTCCTCAGTCATCACATCCACCATCTGCTGGGCATGGGCCATCACTGCAAAAGGCTCTCCCTGTAGCTGTATGAAGGACTGCTGCTGGGGAACATGTCCTGCCTGCATAGACAACTGGGGATGGGAAGGACCCTGGAGTTGCTGCTGTTGACATTGATTGTGTTGCTGATGATGATGCAACCTTGGAGTGGAGCCATAAGAGTCAGAAAGAAAGGCATGACCCCTCTGCGTTGTCTGATGAACAGGTCCTGGGGGGAAAGGCTCTGCCACTTGATGGGAGCCTGAACCATGTGGAACACGGGGTCCCATAATTGGGTATGGCTCTCCTTGGCTTGGAGGTGACTGGTGAGGAATTGATGGATGAGAGGAGTGAGAGGCAGCAGAGAGCATGCTGCTCAGAGTAGAGGATTGTGCACGAGACAAGGATCCAACAGAGGTCACAGAGGAGCTGGGACTGTGCTGGTTGAGGGGCCTCTGGTAGTGAACTGAGACCTCCTTAGTGGATCTGAGGAGAGATCAGTTGTGAGGTTATAATGCTGCCTGCCTTCAGTTTTGCACAGAATACAAAAAATATTTGTATGTGGACAAAAAGACCATTTCAAGTTTACAAATACACAGTCATGACAAAAAAGTTAACTTAAAGGTCAGAAACAACCAGTCAGAGCTAGGAGGGTGCTTGCACTATCAATCACTCTTGTGTACAGTCTGCTCACATACTTCCCTTGCTCTCTGCTATGCTAAAGCTTCTTCCTGGCAGTAGAGCCTGTTGTGAATGCTCAGACTACTTAGCCTGGCCACTAACGAGGGCAGATAAAAGGTTTTCCTGTAACAGTAAATGGTTTCTCTGCTATTAGTACATTGAGCAGCACATACAGGAGGTTGATTGATGACGCTTGACTGAAGATCTTCCTGCATTTCTGTAGATTGCAATAGTAGCTCAGGGAGGAGGTAGAGGAGCTTGATTTTTTTCACAGATTATCTGTCTCATACCATATGACACAATGACATTTCATATATAAAAAACATTTTTTTTTACATAAAAAAAAAATGAATCGATCGTTGAAGAAGAGCTCTTCAACGCTCGAGGGCGCTGTAACTGGAGTTTTCTCTTCCAGTACAACCCCAGGAACAGAACGTTTGTTAACGAAGTGAGGGCCTGTCGCCTGCTGCGCACAACCGGAGCTCAGCTGATCCAAAAGAGAAAGATCACCATGGAAAACGGGGAGGAAGTTCCGAAGGACATCCTCACGCAGATCATCAAGACTGCAGCCACAGGTGGGAATGAAAAGCTGGATGATAACCTTAAAAAGTGGACTAATTAAGGGCCCGCTTACAACAGTCTCTTACACTTACAGTCTCTTGAAACCAGGTCTCTTGAGTGTAATTTTTTGGGAGGTGTGAAGTTCTCTGCAGGTGCGAAAATACACATTTGCAGAATGTAGGGCTGCAGGATTTGTTCTGTGCAAGCAGAAAACAGTCTACACAGGAAGGAAACAGTAAAAAAAAAAAGAAAAAGGAAAAAAAATGGGGATAGCTTTGCACAGTGTGTGCTACATGAGTTCAGAGAGCAGAGAACTTATGTAGCCTACAAGAGAGAAATATGTGTTATGGAGACGCATTTTGCATTAGATGCAAATATTGAACAGATCTATGAGGCATGACAACTACAGTGAATTCAAGGTGTCATGGTGGCCTTATCTAGGCTGGCCAATGCCTTCCTACACAATTCTGTTCGATTCTAAATTCCCTTCAGTGCTCTGTCTGGGCTTTCTCCCATTGAAGTGAATAGCTCAGGCAGAATTTCAACCAGGTCAATTAGCAATGAACAAAAGGAGAAGTTGTGAATGATGCAGTTGATTTTCTGTACTGTTTTAGAATTGTAGTCTGCCTATGGTTTTAGCAATAGCAACAGAAGAAGTGAACGAAGCCATTTGGTGATGTCCACACTTCCAAAAATTGAATTAACATTAACAGTCGCCTTGTTCAGTTTGGCACTTCTCTCTTCGCAGTGGGCGCGGGATTATTGTTTACAGAACAGATCATTTTTGGTGAGCTTCATATCGTCAAACAGACACATTACATACATCACGAGTAAAGGTTAAAGATTGAGTAGCATTTAGAACTTCAATAGAGTCCGTGCCTCCAGCGAGCAATTATTTCTCTTTAGCCAAGGGTCCAGATCCTCTGTACGATTTGTGTACAAAAAAGCAAAGCAGAAAAAATCTCTAAAAGGATGTGAAGATGCATTTCCCAACATTGTTTGCAAATAGTGGTATGAGAATTTTTTTTTATTTTATATATGAAACATGATACTCCATTTGCCATGGCTACTCTTGCATCATAATTGCCTAAAAAAAAGGAACGTCAGAGCAGTTTCTGAGAAGCAGGTTCTTGACACACTAAAAATAAAATTCACTCGCAGAGAGGTTTCTGGTATCAAAAAAGGGTGTAACTTTGCTTATAGAAATATTCTCTGGGTTTACTTCATTTGAATTCAAAATATAAATATTATTTTGCAGTAGAAATACTGTTTCACTCCTTCAATTCAAACAATCAAACTTACAACTCAGTTGTTTTTTCTCCTTAATCACAGCAGGAGGATGACCTGACAACAATATAACTAAACAATAGCTCTTCTACATCTGTAACCATTAGCATAATTTTGGATCATTAATAACATTTATCATTTAGCAAATATTTAATTTGTCAAATGCTTAGACTCCAAAACCAACAACAAAAATGTATATAAAAAAACAAGGGACTTTGTGCATTGCAACCATACCTGCCCTTACTGTCACAAGACAGATACATTTCATGTCTCAACTTGTCCTGCCAAATGAATAAAATAGTTTGGAATTCATTACTGTTAGACTCTGCTTCAAGGTAGATGGCGATGACTACTGTGAAACCAGCCCAACAGGATCTGTCCTTGTCATTTCTGAGACACTATTGAGAAACCATGTTTAACTGACTTATCTCAGATCAAATCCTATTGGAATCAAGCTATGGCTTTCACTGGAACCACATTTTATTCTCTATTGTCAACTGTATAGCAATAATTTGTTAACTGGGCGTATGCACACAGTGGCAGTTAAATGAGACTGTAAACTTAAAATCAGTAAATGGCCCTGAAAAATCCTGAGAATTGTGATAACTTTAACCTGTATAAATACAAAAACAAGTTCTAACTGATCAGAGCATTATTCTTTGTGAAGCTTGAGTTTTCTGTAATTCAAAATTTTCAGCAGGGTTGTCAGATTTTGTCAATGTAAAAATATGCTATACACACTGCAACAAAATGTTGGGGATTTTCAACTAGCGAGAAATGCTTTGCACGCTTTCACTATAAAGCTCCCCTTTTATTTCAGTGTTCACCCAAAATGTCCTGCCTCCCTACCAGGATTGTTTTCTAGATTTTAATGTGTTTTTTGACTGATATGGCTCTGATTTCTTCAGCGGAAAGGCATTTTTTTATGTGCCATGTATATGTGTGTGTGTTCCCTATTCATTACCTGAAAGATCCATATTCAGGAGGGGGCTGATATCGAACAGTTGGAACCTCTCTGGAGTGATTCCTTACTCTTGGCTCCTGATAAAAGTGGCCTCCAGATTCTGGATGACTGCCAGGAGAACATATTCCTTTAAAAGGATAGTCTGGTGGTGGGCCTCGATGCTGTGGCTTGTAGTAGTCTCCGGGCTGGCATGATGGGGGTAGCTGTGGGGAAAGTGGGGTGCTGCTTATAGGAGCATGGGCTTTCACACCACTGGTGGCTAAAGAAAGTTGCATAAGTCGTTCACTGAGAGACCTGACGTGTCCTTGCTTTAAATCTTTTAGTCCATCATCTTGGTGCACCTTCCCAGTACCACTGACACGCTGTAGTGTTGGACGACCCTCAGTGCGAACTTTGGTGCTGGTCAGGCCAGTAACGTAGAAAGCAGCACCTAATGAGGCAGGCAGTGAAGGCTGCTGGGCCTGGCCATTCTGCTGCTGCTGCTGCTGCTGCTGCTGCTGAGCCTGAGGAGGAGAACCATGGCCGCGGAAGTACTGTGACTGTACTTTGGCTTCCTCGTATGTAGGGAGATCTTCTAGGTTAGGGCATTGTCCTTGGGTGATGCCACCAACTCCACTGCCCCCGCCACTGGATGCTTCTCCACAAGAGCCCACACATCCCCCACCTCCACTGCCCCCACCATGCCCACCAACTCTGATGACACCAACCTTCTCCAGGCCACTGTCTGTCTGAAGCTCCTGTCCCTGGGGCTCTTGTCTTGCAATGTGAGCGCTTACAGAATGATCATCAGAGGGGCTTACCTGTCCAAGTACTGAATAGCCACCTCCACCTCCACCTCCTGTTGCTACTCCAACCCCCCCTCCTCCAGACTGTTGCTGTTGTTGCAGCACATAGTTTCGATTCATCTGCTCCTGAAGGAGACGCTGAAGGACTGTACTGCCACCACCTGATACATTGCTATTTGATGGCTCTTCAGTTCCGGCCCTCATCTCCATCTCACGTTGGCAACGAACCTCATGGAAGGACAAACTACGCCCCCTGTCTGTATTCCAAGAGAAAAGTACAAAGGGAAAAATGTGTAAAAGAAAGGTAACTGGAGAAGAGATATGAGGGGCTATCACAAAAACTATTGAAAAATACTGGTGTTTTTAACATTCAAAAACTATCAAAAGTGTGATTTACTCAATAAAATATCAGTAAATTCATTAAAAAAATGTAAAACACCTACAGAAAACAGAGGGATACATTTACATCACAAAAAATCAATTTGAACATTTTTATGTGATTTTTGTCTTGCTTAACCTGGTCATTGAACTAGCTCTTCATACCTTTGACTGTGTGAGTAGGTACCAAGTTCTGCTAGAAAATGAAATCACCATCTTCATAAAGCTTGTCAGCAGAATCAAGTGTCTTAAAACTTCCTGTTAGATGGCTGTGTTGACTATGGACTTTAGAATGAACAGTGGACCAACACCAGCAGATCACAAGGCAGCCCAAATCATCACTGACAGTGAAACTTTACACTGGACTTCAACAGCATGTGCCTCTCCAGTCCTCCTCTAAACTCTGAGACACTGACTTCAAAATGCAATGCAAACAACTTTCAAGACTTTTTTTCTTCCAACTACTTCTTTTTATTGAAAACCTTTGCTTATGTCAACATTTGATATGAGCAATGGTTTTAAACTGTAAATGAAGCAAATAAATTAATAAATAAAACAAATGAAATAAATAAATGCATCTGAGAAAAGGACTTCGGAACTCTCAGCAATAGTCTAGTTTTTCATTTTCTCCTAGGCACAGAGAAGACACTTGTCATCTTGAGAAACATAGATATCTCTTGAAAAGGTAATAATAATTTGACCATATGAATATGCTAAACAAAGGTGTGTCCACTAAATAACATTGCAGGTGTCTCCAAACTCAGTCTGCCTAAGGAGTGTCTAATTGTCACAGTGCTTTTTGGCTACATGGCATGTACTACATGAACACAAGCACGAGAAGTGAAGGAGAGTTGCCCCAAGATATCAGAAAAAAATGATAGGTAAGCATGTTAAAGGTGAAGACTATATTTATCCAAATAATATAACATCTATAAGCTTGATGCTCCTCTGATATATTGTTCAGAAATTTCAAGTCCACAGAACTGTAGCCAACCACGCAGGCTATATAGCTCTTGGAGGATAACTGATGACAAATTGAAGAGAAGGAAAATACAAATGGTAACCAAAGAGCCCAGAATAACCTCCAAAGAGAGGAGATTTTGAGGAGCAATTCTTTGAAACCACAAGGAAGTACATACTGAAATATTAACCACCCCCCACCGCTCCCTGCTCAGTTCCTGGCCTTCCATTTTTTTTTTATTTTGTCAATTATCATTTCCTCTGTCTTCAAACTGGTGAACTCATAATAGTTGTTCCGCTGCTGTAAATCACATATGGCAAAAATTCCATAATGTATACTGGTCATTGGTTAAGAAGCTAGATGTCCAGAGTCAGGGTGGGGGGTAAGGAAAAAATGTGGACAGCCGAAAGTTAACTGCAGCCTTATTGCTGCAGTATGTAACTTTAATAAAAAATATTTTTTAACATATTTGTTGAAACTGTCAATGTTGCTCTTTACTACCACTAAACCTTTTCCTTATCAGCAGATCTTGTGAATGGTGGGCTGGTTAGTATGGTCACTGATGATGGCAGGTAAAGTTTTCCTGTAATGGTAAGTTGTTTCTTTGCCATTAGCACATTTAGCAGTGAGTATGTGACGTTGAGTGGCAGCACAAAGACCCTCCTCCTGGCTCTGATTGGTTGTTTTTGGTTAGGAGCGGTGCTTTTCTTCAGACAGTAATAGTAGCGCAGAAGATTTATCTTTTCACAGATTATCTGTCTCATAACATGCTCTCACAACATGAGATAGTTTTAACAACAACAACAACAACAAAAAACACAAATATGTTTTTATAAAAGCTACATACTGCACCTTTAAGAAAATTGTAAAGCATAGCCTCTTCAAAAATGGGTAGAAACTCATTTAGCATAGGCTTCAGTTGGACTCTGTGCTTCAAAGACCTCAACACACAAACATATCCAGAAAATTGACTTCAACTACCACATTCCTTTAGTTTAAATAATTCATGAACCACATCAAAAGTGTTTTCCTTGAAAACACTTTTGATGTGTTGCAAAAATAAAGGATTGTTCATCAGTGATTCAAATTCATCTTTTTAGATCAAGGTAAAATTTGCACTTCATTGGAAATCTTGGCTCAAGAGCCTGGAGGAAGAGTGTAGAGGAACAGAATCCACATTGTTTGAGTTCTAGGGTGATGTTTCCACAGTCAGTGATCATTTGGAAAGTGATGTTATCTGCTGCTGTTGGTTCAACTTTGTTCAATTCCTTAGTCAGTGCAGCCATTTATTAGAAAATTGGAATGCCCTTCACATCTTTATGGAAATCCTGATTTTATTTTCCAGCTGCAGTTGGCACCTGTCCACATTTTTAAAGTACCTATATCTGCTTCAAAAGGCAATTAATTAACCAGCAAACTGGATTTAACTAAACTTCTCAGATAATCTTTGTATCTTCAGGAAGAAAAGGAAAAAACAACAAAAGTAAGCTAAAGGTCTCTATTAAAGCAACTTTAATTTCTTTATCACATCATTAGATCCACAAGTGAAAATCCTTTATTACAAAAAATTATTTGTAATATATTATTTTACATAGTAAATTCATGCGTTGAACAATTATATTTATTGCATATGAATGCAATAAATATAATTTATTGGAATAAACCAACTTTTAAAAATATTCTAATTTATCAACAAGAAAGACCTATTTGACCTGATTTTGAAGAAAACAAAACAAATAAAGTGAAGAAAAAAGAAAGTGGACAGAGAAACAAAGAGACCATATGTTTCACCTTTGACCTCAATAAGATCCCCAAAAGATTTGTTGATTTGATGGCACAGCAGAACAAAAAAGAGGTAGACAAAGTAAGGTGTCACTGCTTTTATAGAACCTCTTACCCACAAATTAGTATTTTACCACCACAAACATCAGTTCAAATAATTTTAATTAAAAAGTAGTACCTGAAGCAGTTTTCTGATAGAAAAATGTAAACTTGAGGGAGATTAGTTGACTCAAGAGATGATACCTTCCACTAAAAGTATTGTAACTACCTGAACAGAGCACAGTAGATTGGAGAACTTGAAGTTGTCTCTGAAAGGAAGATGTGTTTTGGTTGTCGATTAGCAGAAGCAGAAAGCTTTTAATTAATTACATAATCTAATCTAGTTCCTTCTTCATAACATCTTTGTAAAAAACAAAGGAACAATTTAATGTCTTGGTAGTAAAAAAAAAAAAAATATGTGCAACTTAGTCCAACTCTTTTCACATATGCATTGAACTTTCCAGAGATTCTTAGTGTTCAAAACAATAATTGCATTCAGGTGCAGTTTAATTCCAAAGTAGGAGAGTGGATTCATTTTGAAAAACTGCTCCTACATTAGATTACATATTTTAGGAACCTAGCAAATTTTCTCGTCGGTTGGATTTTTCCAGTTTGAATACAGTAAAGTAGAATATCTGCATAAAATAAATTAATGTAAATATAAACAAACATAGTGTTTATCAAAACAATAGGTTAAAAGCAACTGCTAGTGCATTTATTGTCGATTATATTGCACAAAATAGTCTTGAAAGAAATTATGTAACCCTATTCTTCAATAAGAAATATTGATGTTTAATTTTTGTATCTATGGAAGTTACAAAAAAATTACATTTCAAGTCACTAAACTCTTCTTCAAAAGGATGGTAATATGAACTTTCACTGCCCAGAATGTTTAAGCTTCACAATTTTCATGGAGTTCGTGGTGGATTCACTGTCATGTTGCAGAGTTCTGCTTTAGCGTAATTATTTTGTTAATAGCTTTAAACTGACCCAAGCACTGGTCTGAGGTTTAAACTAAGTAAATCATCTTTATAAAGCTGAGAAAAATGTTCTTATCATACATTTCTTTACTTTAAGAATTGAGATGAGAGGGCGGCTTAAATTTATTCCATACCAGCAATTGTGCTTACAACTTTTCACATAAAATGTAAAAAAAAAAAAAAAAAAGTCTTTAGTTTTTGTTGCTGAAATTGAAATGAAAAACCTGTATATCCAAAACTGTTATAATAGCACACGTGATTGTATTAGTCACATTATTTCGGAAAAAAAAAAAAAAAATCATGGTCTTATTTTTTTTAACAAGAGCAAGTAATACTTTTAATATGCACTGTAAAAAAACAAATATCTACCCAAAATGGCTGAAATTACAAGAAAACATACTGTAATAAAAAATTTCATTTTCAGTCTTATTTTATTTTTGATGGAACTGATGATACTTTTTCTCATTTATTTACGGATTATATCTGCTTTGTTTTGTATTTCTGCAAGATGTGTTTGTCCATTAAATAAGTTTGCAGATAATGTTTAGATGTTTCTACAGCTGTGATAGCAGAAGAGACCTGAAGACATCTTGGGTAAAATGCTTGATCTGGTAATTGTCTTAAAGGACTGACGTGTGGAATGTAGTTTGTACCCTGGTTTGACCTGAACCCATGACTAACTGACAAAGAAGAATTAGAAGTTTCTCCTGAAATCCTTATCAGCTCTCTTTCCTGCCATAAAATCATCCCCTCCAAGAGGTGAGGGATACTTCATGAGGTCGGGGTCAGGATTGTGTTTGTGGTCCATCTGACAACAGAGATAAGATCAGACTTTGGGTGGGTCCTTTCCTTGCTGTGACTGTATATCGATGTGATGTGTGTTGTTCAGGGTTCTTCTTCTGACTGTGCTAAGGAGATGGGTCTTCGAACGCTTTTGCCTTCGAATAAAGAAACTTAAAGACAAAGATTAATCTTTCTCTTATTATTGAAACAGCTTCTCATTCTTTGATAATGAAATTTCCATAAAACACATTTTTGTGCACATATCCTCCCACCAACAAAAAACTTGATCAGAATAAGGTTAAGTAGCATTGTTAATGTATAGTCTTTATCCTCATATTCTCAGACCCTACACCATCAATTTGATTAGTTTAAATTGACCAGTGTTGAATTTAAATTGCAAAATAACAATAACAACAATATTGTAGTACAGAACCATTGCCTGGAAAGTCTAATTTGTAATTCCGGATTAGCTTTAAATGAAACTCATCAAATTCTGCAGCATTCTGTTATGCCTAACACGCTCTTTTTTTATCTGAACCTGAATTTTTCCAATATTTTTGAATGAATGGCTTCTGTCAAGTTCATGTGTGAACTAGAGGTAAAAGTATTTTGGATCTGTCAAATGTAAGGATGATGTTGGGGTGTCTCATGGCACAGTGGTTAGAGTAGATGCCTTTATACAGAAGCTACAGACCTCAACGCAGCTGTACTTGTTTGACTCCTATCCTCAGCTCTTTTGCCGCATGTCTTCCCCCTTCCCATCTCTCTGTCAACTTCCTGTCAAATCACTGTCAAATAAAGGGCACTAGTACCAAAAATGTTCTTAAAAAAGATAAAGTGACAAAGTCTTTTCAGAATATGAAAAAGCAAACAGCTCACACTTACAAAGTTACAACCTACCACCATTTGAACATTTCCAAAGCTGAGTCAAAGAAATTAGAAATATTCACCTGAAGACATAAGCATGCATTTTTACTTCAACATTCAACAATGTTGAAGAAACCAACCCAGATGTATTTTAAATTTCACAACATTTCAGTGATCAGAAGAAGTATTGGGTAAAACAACCCACTTAAGGAGAATTGAAAGAATTGACAATAATAATAATGGCTTCTACTGACAAAGCTGAATGTCTAACACTTTACACCCATTTTACAAAGAGGAAAAGATTATTACATGTTGAGCTTCCCGTTATCCTTGTCACTCTCAAAGATGAAGATGCTTTTTTCCGAAACATCTGTAGGTAAATGAGACAAAAAGGAAAAATGCCTGTTTTAAAAGGATTTTCAATCATTTTCTTTAAGAGGAGTGTCCGGTGACTGGGTCATTTTTTCATAACATTCAGCTTTCAGACATTTGCTGGGGTCATGAGGGTGAGGGAAATCAAACTGCCCTGATTTTTATGAACACATAAGAAAAACACAAGTTTGTATTTCTAACCACATTAGGACTTTGTATGGACTTTCATTTATTTATTTAGTTAGTCCATTTGTGGTGAAACCTAAGCAGTTACATTAAATTTGTTACCAGTATATTTTTAATGTCATCCATTCTCAAACCATTCCTGTAACCCTAACCACTATTTTTAAAAATGGGGAGCCACAATGTTGCAACCAGGCTCCAGATAAACATGTAAGACTTCAAAAGGTATTACATACCAGGAATGGAAACATATGAGGGGCTGTTTAGGACAAAAACTATGTTTTGTCTCACACACTACTAAAGACTCATATACACTCAAAATATTAAAATTGCACATATACATTTATTAAAATGTCACACACATACAATTTTTCTCTCTCACACAAAAAAATACTAAAATGGTGCATACACACTATTCAAATGTCACACACATACAATTTTCTCTCTCATACACAAAATACTAAAATTTCACATATTTACTATTAAAATATCACACGCGCATACAATATTTTTTCTCTCTCGCACACACACAAGACTAAACTTGCACATATACACTACTACAATATCACACACACACATACACACAAAGCATACAGATAAATTATTCTGAATGATAGGTCAAGAACTAATACTAGGCTGGAAGTAGTATGAATGAATGGGGTTGAGACTTGTATTTTTCTGTGTGAAAGACTAATTTTTTGTACGTGTGAAAGGGACTTTTTTTTTTTTGAATGCGTGAGAGTTGTCACGGAAGAGGCGGGGCATAATTTGGAGATCAGATCGCGCATGCGTTG
>NW_006800812.1:43725-54718 GCF_000485575.1 Poecilia formosa | reverse complement strand
TTTCTTTTGAAATCTGTGATATAGCTTCATCTTTAGGAAGGAGTTTCTCTCTCAGGATGTATTTGTACTTCTCTCTTTTATTTACTTCAGCACAGTTCACAGTTTCTAACAATTTTCGTTGCTTTCTGTGTACTTCTAAATCTGCTCCTTTTTCGCATCTTTTCGGGCCTACTACTGCCTCTAGTGCCGTGGGGATGGTAACACAACTAATATAAGTACATTACTAAATCAGAATACCAAAGTCGTTATTATTTATTATTAATTCTGGCATAATTGGAACAGCAAAAGATAAAGTCCCTCACAAGACACCATACCTTTTAATTTTCTTAAGGAAGTAGAGCTAATTAAATGACATAAACAATACCTGAAAGTGGTTCCAGTTTCACTGGTTGGCCAACCTGTTGAAACTATGGCAAATTTTAAATACCTTGGATCATTCCTGGACAGTCAGCTCAATTTTGCTGACAACACTAACTACATAAGAAACGTCACTCTATCTTTTAAGAAGACCCAGTGATCTTGGGGTTACCCAACAAGTGCAACTCATGCAAAACCTCTAGTTGGTTAGAGGTAACATTAGCTAACATTGTTAATATTTTAACAATGAGTTAAAATGTTAAAACTTAAAAATTTAACTTAAGTTTTAACTCATCTCAAGTATTAACTGTTGACTGCTTTAGCTTTTCATCTCCTCGGCTGGTTTGGTCACATGAGCTGCAGACTAACAGACAATCTTTTAAGAATACTTTGAATGGCAGGAAAAATAGTAAGTAAATAGTGGTGAAACCAAAAACAACTCTGTTTCAACTGTTTGCTGAAAGAACATGGAAGACGGCATAAAATATTTCAGCAGAGAGCAGCCGTCCTCTTTTTTTTTCATCAGTTTGAGCTCATGAAGGCATTGCTGTGTTCCTCTGGTAACTATAGAACATCTATTAGAAGCCATTCATTGACAGTGCAATAAATATTCTTAGCCAAACTAGATGACATAACATTTACCTATAGTAAAACATCAAGTGTTTTACTTGATGCACAAATTGTTGATATTGTGATTCTATTCATGAGTTTTATTTTATTGTCTTAGAGTCAAAGAAAGATTTCCACCTTGGAAGACTAAATAGTTTAATCATATTTTTCCTATATATAGGACTCTACCAACAAAACAAAAATGCGGATTATTGCTTGTATCTGTTTAACAACCATGGTTGTTAAACATGGTTTAATTAATTAGGTCTGTGAACCTAATTAATTTGTTCGTTATTGACTTTTGCTCAATTAAATTTCTTATGTACACATTGTATATAGTATTTTTATTGTTGTTGATAATGTTGTTTGTCATGTCTTATTTCTTTTGTTCCTCCTATAATTGATGTAGATGTATATTATTTATAATGTATAAATGTATTGTTTATGTCACCTAATTAGCTCTACATCCTGAAAAAAAATATGGTATTTTAGAAGATAATTTATCTTTCACGTTGCCAGTAATGGCGAAATTAATAGTAAATAATAAAGATTTGGTGGTATTCTCGTTTAGTGACATAATTATATTAGTTGTACTACCACCCCCACGCCACTAGAGGCAGTAGCAGGCCTGAAAAGATGCGACTAAGAAGTAGATTTAGGAGTACACAGAAAGCTACGGAATTTGTTAAAAGCTGTGAGCTGCGCTGAAGTAATTAAAAAAAGAGAAGTTTAAATACATTCTGAGAGTGAAACTCCTTCCTACAGATGAAGCTATATCACAGATTTCAAAAGAAAATTAAAACGGGAGAACGCAGATAATATAGGAAATGGCGCCCCTTTCACTTCTGGAGAGCAATGATCCCATTTCCAAATAAGGTAAAGAGACTTGACAGTGGTCTGTTCCCGCCACTTTCTGTTTGCTGCAGTGAGGTGTGGAGTACCTCACTGGATTGGAGCGGTGAGCACATGCTACGCATGCTAACCACAGGTAGCTCATGTTGCATGTGCTGAGCGGCGTATTTAGCGGCTGCTCAAGAAGGACTTTTTTTTGCCCCCACCTGCAACCCCTGTCTCTCCTCCTCTCTTTCTACTCCTGGTTATGGAGACGAATACCCAGCTAAGGCCAGTAATTTTTGGGATCAATTACCTTTTCATTCTACAAGTAGTCATACCAGGACTCACTACTGCCACATTTCATGGGGGACAGAAAAGAGGATTTTTCAAAATGGTGCAGACATTTTAAAGTGACTGTTGCTGCTGATCCTGATACCACTGAGGGTAGTTTGGTGAAACTGCTACCTACATAACGACTTGCTTTGTCCCAAAGGTCAGAGTGCACCAGGGAAATCCGAGGTTTATCAAGTGTTAATTCCATTTGCGCTTATTATAGAAACAATGCATGTTCTTCACGGTAATCCTTGTTCTGGTCATTACAGTGCTGAGCGTACATTTAAGAAAGCATTGACAGTGTGTTATTGGCCAGGAATGAGATCTGATATTAAAAACTTCTGTAATCACTGTAAGACGTGAAGCTTTTCGAAAAGCTGTACCAAAGCACAGAGCCCCTTTGCAATCTATTCAGACTGACAGACCATTTCAGTTGGTCTGTATGGACATTACTGAACTTCCGGTTACCTCTCTTGGTAATAGATATGTACTTGTGGTACAGGACCATTTTACCAAGTATGTAAAGTCCTATGCTATGTCTGACCAAAAGGCCGCCACAGTAGGACAGTTACTATGTGAACGGTATATCCCTGAACATGGTGTTCCTGAGAAACTGTTGTCAGATCAGGGACGACAATATGAGTGTGAAATTACTCACACCATCTGTCAGAGACTACAGATGACAAAGAAAAGAACCTCTCCATATCGCCCAAGAGGGAATGGTATGGTTGAGCGGTTTAATCGGACTTTGAAAGAGCAGTTGGCCCGACTCATTCAGGACTATGGAGGTGAATGGGACCACTACCTCCCTGCTGTGGTACTTTCTTTCAACTCTACTCCTCACTCGAGAACTGGGTACTCACCATATCATGGACGAGAACCCCGACTACCTGCTAATGTCCATATTTCATCGCCAAAGGTTTCTGATTGCCCTATGTACTATGGTTCAAAACTGGCTACACGGATGGACGCTGCTTTTGAGACTGTTCTTCTCCATCGTGAAGGACAAAGACAAAAACGAGAGTACTATTACAACAAAGACACAAGGTTTAGGCCCTATGCTTGTGGTGATCTGGTATGGATAGATGACCCCACCACACAAAGACAAAAGCTTTCCCCAAACTGGACTGGACCATATAAGGTTGTATCTGTGGATGACAAGGGGCTCCTGTACAAGCTGGTGGGTGTGAAATATCCACAGGCTGTGATCATAGTCATTCACTATGATTGTTTAAAACCTTACCGTAGCTCCACACACTGATGTCACTCAGCCTGTATTCTCACCAAACAGGGACACACTGCCGAGGTACACCGCTTTGTCTGGTTCATTGCCCTGGCTCTTTGGCCAAACAACTGCAGCCCAGGCATCGGAAACTGCTAGGTCGTTGCCATCTTCACTAAGGATTCCAACTGGACTAGATTCCCATCAGCCTGCACAACCACCCCCCAGCTTGCCATCCTCTGGGGTGCAGTACACCCAGGTGTGGGTGTACTGTTTTCGGAAGCCACGACGACTGCTGTTATGAGAAAAGAAAATGATCTAGAGTTGTTTTTCATATTAGAGGTTGTAAAACTGGTTCATTTAAAAACAAACATGTTGACAGTTGTTCTTTATGTGGTCTTATTGTGAGTTTGTATCCTTTGTTTTGCAACCCCCAGGTGGTATGAGTTACTGATGATACAGTCTGGACAGATTGTGCTTTGATGAAATTATTATTTTTTTATGTAACCACTTCATTTTGAAATGAGGACATTTCATTTAAAGAGGGGGAAGTATACAAGATAAATTTCCTTTTCAATTAATATGGTTTTATGCAAAATCAGTTATAAAAAAAATCAGGGGTTTTTTTTTATAAGGGCCCAAAACGGGTTCTGGGCTGTTAAAATGGCGGTTGAATAAAAGTATCGACAGCTACGCTATTCCCTCTCAGTGTTCTGCTCTTTCTCCACCCACAACCTCCTTTAATATGGCAACACAGATTTATAGCACATTTTAGCTTTCTCTTTTTTTTCTATTTCCTCCTGCAAGGGCGGCGCCTGTCGGGCTGAGAGGCCTCAGACAACTATCAACCCCAACACCCCCACCACCACTAGCGGAACAAGTCAGCGTCGGGCCGGGGCCCGGGGCCAATTACCGGGCCCCTTACGTGGAGTGAAACTGAAACTGTTGAGGGGGGGGGAGAGGGTGTATTTAACATTAAATACACCCTTCTCAACAGGCGAGGGCGCACTTTCTCTGTCTATAATCACATATTTCAATGACTTGAAACCATTCCTCCCTCCCTGGCACCTCCAAGCCCGGGCCCCCATCCGGCCTGGTTTGGGGGCAGCAGCCCCCCCAACCCCTCCTATAGCTCCGCGCCTGCCCACCACCGTGTTGTTGCGTGATGGATGGTTGTAACTGAAACTGCAATTTCGTTGTCTTTGTGACAATGACAATAAAATTTTTCTGATTCTGATTTTTCTGATTCTTAGTAATACATGCCTTGTAAATATTGTAATACTTCTTTAGAAAACTGCACGGAATAGTCCTTTAAAAAGCTAATGAATAACACTGGATGCTGACCGAAGCTGTTAGGCAACAAGCAGAACAACACCTCTTTCTGGACACTGCGTGGAAATAACTAGATTTTTCTTATTTTAATTTTTTTTATTTACCGTAAACTTCCGAAGATTAAAACACAAAATGAAGCTTCTACAGATATGACGGATTTATAAGGAACGTAACATCGATGTGTGCATGCGCATTATCATAAAGTATTCTGGATTTACGGATATGACAGAAAGTCGGCGTTAGCTCCGCTCCCCCAACCAGCGCTCGGAGGTTCACTTAGGCTCTAAGTAAGTGAGCGCTTGAGGACGGCTGGCCGAAATTAGCGTTCATAAATCGGATCAACCTTGAGCTAAACGCCGCTTACACCGTGGAGCGTCAATATCCAATTTGAAGCTAACTTCACTGTGGTATCAACGCATGCGCGATCTGATCTCCAAATTATGCCCCGCCTCTTCCGTGACAACTCTCACGCATTCAAAAAAATAGTCTTTCACACAGACAAATAACAGGTCTCATCCCCATTCATTCATTCCATTCAGCTTAGTGTTATTTCACACACACATACATTTTCGACCTATCATTCAGATCAGTGTCTGTATGTTTTGTGTGTGTGTGTGTGTGTGATATTTTAGTAGTGTATATGTGCAACTTCAGTATTTTGTGCGTGTGTGTGTGTGAGAGAGAAAAATTGTATGTGTGTGTGACATTTTAATAGTATATATGTGCAATTTTAATATTTTGTGTGTGTATGAGTTTTTAGTAGTGTGTGAGACAAAACATAGTTTTTGTCCTAAACCGCCCCTCATAGTAACAAGCAGGCAATAGAAACAAAATGGCCCAAACATGTTATCACTTTATCTAGTCCAGAAGACTTCAAATTTCTTTACACTACAATCAGTCGCTCACTCTTTTATGCACACCTGATGGTACACTGCTGGTGTTAGGCTGTGTGTTAGTCACGTCTGCTCTAACTGTCAGTGTACGATCAGCGCCACTGGGCCCTCTGATCACCACCAGCAAGAAAACATAGATACACAGTATACAAATATGTTTGTATGTCAAAGTACATTAAAGTACTGAACTGTAGTTCAAACTTCACATTCATTTTAGTAGCTCAAATTATGTCTTAATACACAACATTACCTTAAATCTAAAGAGGTAAACCACCAAATTAGTACCAGCCTTTGGTTCCCTTGTGCCCCATCAGTCTTCTGAAGGTTAAGTATTTATGCCACAAAAGGCCTAAATAGGCCACGAAGCCAAATACATCCATCACACACACAGACATATACTCGGGCCTGCTACTAGATCTTTTTAAGAGCCTATTTATCTCTGTTACTTTCCTGTAAAACTCATCAAACATAAAAGTACCCTACCTTTGCTGGTTGGAGTGCTGATCTGTGTAAAGGAAAGAATCCACTAAATTTCACTTAGTCTCTCCAAAATCAGGGAACTATCAGCTTTGAGCTCATGTAAGGCAATTGTTTTTCCATGTGCTGCTCACACAGTTTTCCCACACAAAAACAGGTGGGGCAGGGTGGTAGACAGGTGAGTCTGGCAACGGTTCAGTTGTGACTACACCTCTATACTTCTGCATAAAACTCTGGCAGAACTGAAAGTGCTCTTTCATGGCTTCAGACTTATCACACGAGAACTTGCTAAATATTTTTCCTGGCCTTATAATAATGGGACGCTATAGTTTAACACAAAGTATTTTGCTGAGTTGATTTACACAAAAAAAAAAAAAAAAAAAAAAAAAAATTCCCACTCTATGAAAAACTTTGGGTGAAAACCATCTGCCAACACAACACACAAGATTTAATAAGAGTCAACAGTCCATATGTACACATAAAAATAAGCAATTTTCATTTTGGAAAAATTATGTTAAACACTGAAAAAAATCTCTTCATCAACCAGCTCAAAATCCAAGATGTCTGCAGATCATACAAAACGTGCTACGTTAAAGAACTATTTACTACTGACTTTGACAGCATTTCAATAAATCTGTCACAAAACTTGTAACAGACATTTACACATTTAATAAGGACATTTGAATGAAAAAAATGGTGGGAGGCAATTTGTTATCAAATTATTCAATTGCAGTAAACCTGACTGCTGCACAAACAATTACTGATTTCTGCAGGTTCACTGATTTGCAGGTGAATAATAGAGACATTGGGTGTGACAGTTCTCTCTTTGAAACCAAGTTGAAGAGAATAAGCTGGACAAATACAAGGGAAAATGGAACACACCACAAATATGCTAAGTGTATAAAAAATAGTGTCATATTTATACAATTAGGCCTAATTTTAAATGTTTCTCTGAATTGAGATATTGAAGGTTAGATTAGTTCTCAACTATGTTTGCCTTTATAATGAAACAAATATCTTCTTTGCTTAAACTTTGGTTAGCTATTTACTTACAGAACAAGCTAAAGATTGTAATCTGACTTTTAAAAAAGCATCGGTACAACTTTCACCTCCTATGTACCAAAGGACGCACAGTGGAGTAGCGTGGAACTCACACCAAGAAACAAGCAGTTTCCTCCAAGAAACCTCAGAGCCTAAGGAAGTAGGGCGGGGACGGGGTGCTTAGTTTGGCTTTTTAGAAAATAGTGGATCAACACTTCAGCTTTTCCAGGCTTGAAAGTTTTAGACAAAACATAAATAAGTTCAATCGCAGCAGCTTCGTCTGTGTGTGTGTGTGTGTGTGGGGGGGGGTGGTAGAGGGGTAAATGACTCGCGAGAAGTCAACCATGTTTATAGCCTGGAACTGGAGGTTTTTATCTGGTTCTTTTTTATGTTCGTTTGCTTGTCTGTTTGTTTTGATGCCTACAAAGTAAGTAGCCTAACGCTTTCAGGAAATCGTTGGCATACCAACGGAAGCAGCACGTTATTTAAGCAGTGCACTAGGTCTGTGGACAGTTTGAATTTACCTTTTTGTAAAGCTGCTTCCGTCTTCTTTCCTTGAAGCTACACGAACATCTTTTTTCTAGTTCTTCCCCTCGACTCAGCATTAATCCTGTGTCCCCGTTTACAGGGTCACTGCTTCGTGACCAAATAGTTCGTCCTCGCTGAAAACTGTACTTGGAAAGTTGAAGAAAAAAAGTGGAGCAATAGGCGGCAGGAAGCCGTCCCAGACTGTTCTGCACAACAGGAGAAATTTCCAGCCTCCCCCCTCCTCAAAGACCTCCTACGTCTTTAAAATACTTTTTTTAATCTCTCTTTATTTGTGCTCGGAAATCCCTCATCTCATCTTGCAGTTTCCCATGCGTTTTATGTTCAAATCAACTTAATTCTTAATTCCTACATGCTATTCTAAACGATCACATTACACACTTCACCAATAGAAAAGAAAAACTTGAATGTTGAATGAAATCATAGTTTTTAAAGAAAAACTGTTATTAAATATTTGCCACACTCTGGCAGGCTTCGGAAGTTGTTTCGTTTTTCTAAGAACATAATAGTCTACAAGAGTCCATCTGCTCATTACGTGGCAAAGCTCTGAACTTAGAACAGAAAGAAGGAACTAAAACTGAAGAAAGGAAAAAATGACAAAGACCCTTTGTAAAATGATCTGTTGCTGCTTTCAAATGCCGTCGGACAGAGGAAAGTCGCTGCGTGCGCATGTCAAGTAAAATGTGGTTGCTGATACTGAGTTCCTGATAACCTTTAATAATCAGTTTCGTTCAGCTGGTTACAGCTGATACATGATATGCATGAAATATATCACATTCCCATTTGTGTGACCAAATAGAACGTCCTTAATGCAAACAGTTTTAATCAATATGAGATGTAACATTTTCATTTTGAAATTAGGTAAACTGGGCAGGACAGTGTCTTTACTGTGTGTACACTCTATTTCTGACTCAATTATTGCATGAAAACGTTTTGTGTCTTTATTCATTTTTTTAATGAAGTACTCTGCAAATTAGTTTAATTTTCTATTAAAGATTTGATGCTTTACATTTCCAGACTGACAATAATGAAAATCTTTTGTGAAAATCATACAGTAAAATAACTCGGTAATCTTCCTTTTAAGTCTAAAAGCTGGAAAGGACATCAGATAAAATTCCTCAGCAGTAGGTGAATCATAGGAACTCTCCAGTTCTGTCACAGCTTCATGCATGTGGGGAGAGTATAAAAATGAAGATATTACAATGAACTACATCCTGCAAAAGAATAAATTGCTTGAGAACTACCCTACTCACATTAAATATCAACAGATTAAAGCATACATCTTACTGAAAATGGCATAGTTTCCATTATATTTTGCAGTGTTTTTAGAACACAATTCAATTAATATCTTGATTTTATTTTTCTCAACAATTTCAATAAATTCTCAATTCAGCTCATTTTGGTGAATTAACATTTTTACATCCAAAGAAAAGCTAAAAGCCTTACGTTATCAAGACATGGTCAGAGACATGCTATATTGCATAAGATGCCTGTATGAAAGGCTGATGATGCATTTAAATGCTGTCTACATGTATATGAACTACAAATGGAGAACAGAATAGAAACAATAAACATATTGATTTTGAAAAAAATAAATATTTAAATTGTATTCCATAATTTAAGAGAAAGGCTTTTTAAATTAAATTAGGATTAGAACATGCCTTTTATTTTTGGTTAACACATTAAAATAATAATAAAAAAAATCAACTCATTGATCATTTTTGGCTTATATAGTTCTCCCTCATTTCCAATAGCATGTGGACTTTGCAGCCACAGTAAACCTCTCAGGTCTTTAGATCCTATGTACCCTGTGCTCCCAGGACCAAGACTAAACAAAGCGAGGCAGGATTTAGTTTTTATACTCTACGCCTATTGAACAAACTTCTGTAAAAACAAAGATGTGCAGAAAAAGTTGCTTCCTTTTACTTAGAACTATAAACCTTTTTGTTTCTAGCAGTTTTGATCAAAGAATTTCACTGATTAACAGTTTGCTTATTTAAAGCGTGAGGTTCAAGACTAGATGCGAGTTTCATATATTCAAAATTAAATTTTGGTCTAAATTCACAGTACCAGCTCCATTATCGTTTCCAGTAGTAATAGCTCCATTAGCGCTGCTTGTCTTTGGCGTTTCTCCCAGAGCCTGTAGCGCTGTGTCCGGTTCGGCAACATCTGTGCTGTTTGGAGTTCAGCGGTGGTAGCAGCGACACCGGACTTTACCACCGACACCAGACCTCCATGGGTCCAGTCGGATCAGTGATGTCCGGTACCACAGGCAGCATAGATCCTTGTTAGCATCTCATTGAGCCGGACACTCAAAGAACATTTAGTTTTAGCTTGTTAAGGTAAAGATCATCTGTATAACCTTTGTTAGTTCTGCTGGTATAAATGACTCAAAGTGTTGTGGAGAAATGCCCATGATCCAGATTAGGTCCTTCGGAAGTTGTGTTCCACTCCAGCTCTCCCACTGCGCTCTCCTTTCTTTCATGTGGGAAATTACAGATTTGCCTGAATTTTTATTTTTTATCCCAACCGATAGTGACACAGTGTGGCATTATCTAAAATTACACCAGTCAAATGCAATATGATAAACAACTACTCGGGGAAAAGTTAGCCTTCCTGTGTTTATTCTGTAGACTCCAGTACAGAATAGACCATTGTGTGTCATCAATCCATCAGTGAAAAAATTGTGACCTCCGTGGGTGAAATATATAAAAGATGTACATTTTTTAAGTAATTATGAGTTTTTGCATATCACAAACTGCAATTTTTTAGGTAATAGGAAAATTGCAACATATTTAGGCCAACATCTTCAACTAGTCGTGGATCCTTTTAAACACTAAGCATGAGAGGAAAGAGGCTTTGGTTAGAATACTGCCATCAATGACAATAAAACAACTACTTTAATTCAACTTTTAATATGCATATAGATCATAAACCATTATAATTAATAGTTCATGTAGAGGTTACTGCTCTCTGATTCACTCCAGCTGAAACTTTTCACTTCTCCGTGGCTTCCGTTTCACTTGGCAGTGTAGATTCTTGTTAAACTGGATTCCGTGTGACTAACTTCTTTAAAGCTGGAAATAAAAAAAACAGGAAAGTGGGTGAGGCAATTCAAGATATTTATAATTATTTCAATGATTAAAATTTCTGGGCGGCAATGGTGCAGGGATAAAGTGCTGTTGAGGACTGAGTTCCAGACTGTTGACCTTTGCTACATGTTTTCCTCCTCTCTCACAACCCGCTTTCCTGTCTGACCACTGTCAATCAAATAAAGGGACTATCAATCAAATAAAAATAAAAATTGTTTAGGGAAAAAAACCCTAAAATAAATAAATAAATAAATAAA
>NW_006800812.1:25438-43099 GCF_000485575.1 Poecilia formosa | reverse complement strand
GATGGATGGATGGATGGATGGATGGATGGAGAACTACATTTATCCTTTTATAATTAGAAATTAAAACATTTATCTACAAAATTACAAAAACATGGAAGAAACGTATAAAACAACGTGAAGCTTAGCAGGGTACATGTATTGCATACAGTATCCTACAGGCCCCCTTCAGATTTATTTTGTTTTTGCCTTTTCATCCTACACTTAAATGTTCCAGATCAACAAACACATTTTAAGATTAAAAAATAATATGAGTAAATACAAAATGCAGTTTTCAACTGCCTTCATCTAAGAGAGGAAAGCTACCCAATTCTACCTGGCCTGCAGCCTGAAGTAGACTCTACCCTCACTAGGGCTGTTTTCACACAGGAGTCGGTGGGCACAGCTCACTACTTTTAAATCAGTTATTGTCTATATATTGCTCAAACATCTTTTGAGTGACAGCATCCCGTGTAGGGCTGTTGTAAACGAATATTTTAGTAATCGAGTAATCTACCGATTACTCTTATGATTAATCGGGTAATCGGATAAAAAAAAGATAAAATAAAACATTGGTAACTAACATAACAGCAGTATTGCTATCGCATATCAATATCAGTCTATTTTTTCAAATTTTGAACTTCCCTAATAACTTTTCTGTAGTTTAGAAAATTAACTTGTAACAATAATAGCTCACTTTCTACGTTAACCTGAAGAAAAGTTATACAAAAATCTGAAATTATATTCAATGTAATAATAAAGAGGCAGGCTCACAAATAGCCTATTTGTGAGCAGGTTATTATATAAAAAAATCTCTGTACCCCAGCTTTCTGTTTATGTATTAATCTTCAGTCAGTTTAATAGATGAACTCTCACCTTACCCAGTCATTTATAGCATTTGTGTTCATGTTAGCGACGGAATTTGACTCCTGCATTTGTCACATACAGAAACATCTACCAGGTATGCAACATCAAGATGTTCTTCACCACCCATTGGTTGCGACCGGGATGATATAAAATTTATTTTCCGGTATTTTCAGTAAAGCTACGCAGTCTATCCGCTCACCTATAGAAATAATCCCACCGTTCACTCTGAACCAGCAGCTCCAGGAGAAGTATTCCAAGCATTGCTCCCGTCATTTTAAGGATGTTTATTGATCCCGCAAAAAACGACAAAAATCTGGGCATTATCATGAATCAGTAAAATCCTCCCAGGCCAAACTTGAAAATCGGACGTTATGCTGCCAACACTAAGCTTTCGTCAACAACTCAGGCGGAAGTGAGAGGGCAAATAAAGTCTCGGCTGGAACACAGTGTGCTAAATAATCAAACATAATATAACGAAGCTTTGAGACAGATCAATTTTCCTTGAGGAATTTTAATAATCGAGGTATTTGAATTACTCGAGGAATCATTTCAGCCCTAGTCCTGTGTGCTGCAGAACTTTACTTTGCAGTCTTATTGTACACATTTGAAACCATATCAGAATGCCTCATATCAGAAACAACCTGATACGTCAGGGAACTCGTTTGTGTGCATCTGGGAATCTTCCTTTGATTACTGTCCCTATTTTAGTTGTAATTAATCTATCCTAAGAAATGGACATCTACTGCAGGCTTTCTAGATAGCTAGATAGTTAAGAAATGTACTTAAGAAACCTTCTCTCCAACAAGATAATTTAATAAATTACAGACCTATATTTAATTTTGTATTGTGGACTCTAAATATAAATCATCTCATATTTTGAGTGATTTGCTCTTGGTGCACCAAGAGCAAATCACTAATGTTACGACCCGGCTCGTGAAGCCATAACAAAAACCAAAGGAGACACGGACTTCAACAATAAATATGCTCTTTATTGAGCATCAAATCTAAAAATAAAGCAAGAAAACAGCAACAAATAAGCAGGCGGCCCCTGTGGCCAATGGCATCATCAGAAGCTGGTGGTTTGAGCAGGGGAGTCCTGCAAAAGAAAAGAAAAGCAAAACCAAACCAAACAAAGTCGGGCTGGGCAGGCAAGTCGGAGAAGCGCCAGTCTGGAGAGCAGAGCTGGATGAAGAAGACAACTTAGCTCCAAGCCAGCTTCAGCTCCTCCCACCCAGTTCCTTCTCTCTCCTCTCCCTCTCTTGACGCACCAGAGCAGGCTGCTTATATAGCCAAGATGCGCTGGGCCCTAGTGGATCCTGGTCCCGCCCCTTCTGGCACGCGTTGGGACAAACCGCAATTAGTAAATGACGGATGCCTCCACGTAGAGAGAAGGGGGACGTCACACTAAGTTTAGTGAAAAGGATATTGAATTTTTTTTATTTTTTTTTAAAGAGAGTTGCAGAGCCAAGGGGCTGACCTGATTTGGGCCACACAATTTTGCGTCAGTGTGTTTTAGTTGGTCATGCTCAAAAAGCTTCATTTATACACTGTTTAAGTGATGGTCAGGATCATTCCCAGGTTAAAGCTGCAATACTTAAGGCATATGAATTGGTCCCTGAGGTGCATAGACAGAAGTCGAGGAACTGAAAAATAGGTGGCAAAACTTATTTGGAGTTTCCAAGAGATTTGGGAGATTAATTATAATTGGTGGTGCACTTCTGCTCAGATCAAAACACTTGATGACCTCTGTAATTTAATGGTTCAAGAACAATTTAAGAATTTTGTTTCTGAACATATTGCAGTGTATATTAATGAACAAAAGGTGACCTCCCCAATCTTGGAAAAGTCTAGAATTGTCCCCCCAAAAAAAATCATTGAAGAAACGTTTGCATTTAAATAATATCAATATGAAAAGGCAAAAGAAACAAAGAACAAACTAAATCTGCCATTTATTTCGGAGCACAATAAGAATTAATTTTTAGGTCCCCCCTACCATTGTTAGAACAATGGTTCAGTCCAACTTGAAGGAAGAGCAACAACAGCGCTGAACGGCACATGCTAGTCAGAGCTGCTGAAGTGAGAAGCTAGCTGTTAGCTGTTGCTCTGCAGCACAAACATAAAACCTTCCAGTAAGTAAATACTTAAAGCAAAAGACATGTAACACCTTTTACTTACATTCACTGCTCAATAAGAAGAAACATATTAACAATAAAAATCAGACTGTAGTTTATTTTATTACTTTGGCTGAATCATAAGCTGCCTCGTTAGCAAAACTGCTACACTGCTTTCATAGACTTAAGTTTTTTTGTTAAAAGTAGCAAACATCTAATTCGTATTTAACTCTTTAAGTTTTAGTTAATTAGAAGAGTTTGAAATGGGAGGGAGGGGCTGAGGAGTGGCCGACAGCTCTATGTTTGAGCCGAGAACAGAGAAAAAAACAGAAAGCTGCCTTTATTTCTCACTGTCTTCAATGTAGAGCCTTTAAAACCACAAAATAAAATCTGAATATTTTTCTATATAAACTCTGGTACTTTTAGTCTTATGTTTAAATTATATTTCCTAGATATTCATTTCTATCTGTTTATTTACCCAGGACATGACAAAATTAAAAAAGGCTTAAAGATAAAGCAACTTAACAAGTTATAATTTAAATAGGCCATAACTTGTATTGGGAGCCATTTCAATAAATCAATGTTTATGAGGAATTTTATTAAGAGCAGTTACTCATTGAAGCTTTTTTATTTAGAACCTTAAAATTTTGTAAAGGTGTAGCAGAGATTAGATCAGTGAGACTGAACAAAACTCGAATAGAAGCAACATTTGAGCTTTAGTTTTATTTCTCAATAGGATGCTTACTGAGAAAAACATGTTTGATGTGTATTACTAGTCATTTTTGGTCCTGCAGCTTAAATGTGGTTTAAAAATCCTTTAAACCATATTTTACGTTACATTTCACTGTAACTTTACCGACCCCCCCCAAAATTGGTCTTAAGAAATTTTCTCGTTTATGGTCCCCCCCAATAATGAGATGGGATCTACACCCTCGGTAGGGGATGAGCGATAAAGATACCAATTGGATGAGTGCTTCAAATTGGTGTTGAACGCATTCTGGAGTTTTTTTTCAGACTTCAGTAACTGGAAAAAATATGTAATTATTGTCAGAAAAGGTCAATGGAAGAAAGACTGCTGTGATGAAATCAAGAAACAAAAATGTATCTCAATTTAAACCAGCAGCACTTGCTCTGCATAATTTTTTTAAAATGTTCCAGACAAAATCACTTAGGTGCCATTAGAAGAAGTACTTGATTTGAGTTCAAGCCATTTCTTATGGGAGGACAAGTGTCTTTAGTAGGGAGTGACGTCAACGTGCCAGTTACAATCTTGAGAGATCCAGGTGCATATGATTCATTCGTCCTGGCATCAGTTTTACCCTTTTCAGATGATTCCGTATCTGTATCATCTATACCTATGTTGGGTAGGGGTATATCTGTGTTTTGTGTTACAGTGCATAAGTTTGACGAGTTGTTTGAGGGAGAAGTAAAGATAGGTGTTCAACCTGCTCTTCCTCTAGATGGTGTCTCAGTGATTTTTGGGAAACAATATAGCTGGAAGAAAATTCTGGCCTAATCAACCAGAGGGTCCAGTTGTTGTTTCGGTACCTTTGATCAGCAGTGGTCCTGATGACAATGAAAAGTCACACCCTGACATTTTCCAAGCATGTGCTGTGACACAGTTAATGAATACATCCAGTGCTACAAATCTTAAAGACTTGGAAAAAGAGACACAGATGTCCTCTTTTTGCTTGTCTAATGTCCATGTGTGTATTTCACAGTCTGATCTGCTGCAGGAGCAAAGATCTGACCCTACATTGCAGGACTTGCATCAGTCTGCTTTATCAGATGAGGAGATACAGAACCATGATGAAAACAAGGCATTGTTAAGAAAGTGGGTGCCATGTGGTGACAGTATTATTGAGGAGCCAGTTAATCAGGTTGTTGACCCTTTGAAATTGCATGACTTGGATTTGCATCTGAACCACCACAAAATGTTTTGCATTATGTTAATAATGCAAAACAATAATGGGTTTAGGCAGAGACTCTACCGCTACACAGATGGCTAAAGGGAAATTATCATCTTCCCAGGAAAAGATGAAGTGCCTGTCAAGCAAAATTCTCTGGGCCATATACAGTTGTGAAACAGCTGTCGGGACAAAATTATCTTATTGCTAGTCCAGAACAGCGGGAGAAACTGCAAGCAATTAATGTTAACCACTTAAAACCATATCATGTTCATGCTCAAACTGTATTGGTGGATGAAGTTCACCCTGTGTGTATTAATAAATCAGTGACATCTGCTGGGAACGAATGGAATGGAGACGGGTTGCTTGCTTACAGATTCAGCAATGTTAACTGGTTGATTCAAGAACTCTGAAGTACTGGAATACTTGCCTGCAACTCTGACATCAGTCCAGTTATTTACCATTTCGGGAAAAAACAATATTAAAAATCAAGCGTGCTAAATCTAACAATTTTTACACTAACCAATTATCCTGGGGAATTTATGACGTAACAAGCTATATTATTTGCATAATAAATGGTTGCTTAACTTCACATTATGCTCCAAAATTAACCAGAATCTTGTGTCTAGCTTTTGTTAGAAATCTTACTTCAGCTGTGATTGAAGTAATGGTTGAATCCAGGAACATGGCTGACTCCTGCTCTGACTCTGCCAGTGACTCAACCTGAGGAATAGAATAATACAACCAAATGTTATGAGTAATAAGTACACAGAATATTTTTGATTGTTATTTTGTTAATTTATTTATTTTAATCATGCATGAATGTTTGCAGTTCACATCCTGCTAAATGTAAAATCTATGACTTTGGTTCTATTAAAGTTACTGTTTCACAAACATTTACTGTTTTTGATTATAAAAGATATAAATGTTGCTTTTTTCAACAACACGAGAGTTAATTAGAATTCAACAAAAGTCTCTGCATGTAGACACCTTTTCATAAAGTTGCAAAAACATGTAAGGAATTGCAAATTACAGAACAATTAAAGTTTCCTCTAAAATATAAAGTTTTCAAGTACAAACTTTCTTGTCAAGAATGAAAATAAAAATTAAAACAAAAAAAAATCCTTTTTGTTGCTGTGAATGTGTTACAAATACATTGTCATTCCCACATTGAAAATATACCTTCAAGCTGCAGTATGCAACTTTTACAAAAATATGTGTTGTATATATTTGTTGAAAATGTCACTATTTCCTGACAGCATAGTATGGAACAGCTAATCTGTGGGGAAAAAAATCAAGCTCCTTCACTTACTCCCAGTGCTACTGTTAGAATCTGCAGAAATGCACTTCTCCCAGTAAAAAATAGCCAATCAGAGTAAGGAAAATTATGTTTTTTGCATATTTGTTAAAACTATTGCTATGTCCTGACAGTATAATATGAGACAGATTATCTGTGAAAAATTAAGATCGTCTGCCTTCTGCCAGTGCTATCTAGAGAAATACATTGCTCAGTCAGCAGCAACCAATCAGAGCCAAGAAGGTCTGTGCTGTCAATCAATCTCATGTACACACTGCTCACACACTCCCCTTTACTCTCTTCTATGCTACAGCTGGTTCACCACAACGGAGCCCACCATAAATGGGCACCCAATTTTTTAGTTAGCATGGCCACTGATCACGGTGAATAAAAGCCTTTCCATGAAACGGTATGTTGTTTCTCCACCATTAGCACATTGAGCAGCGTGCACACAAGCATGACTGACAGCTAGGGATGCTCCGATCAGGTGTTTTGCTGCTGATTCCAATTCCGATCACCCATGAGGGCCGATCACCTGGATTAGTTGTTAATTTTTCACTTTTGGTATAAATGCTGCTATGTGGTCTGGCAAAATGGAAAAATTATCTGCCAATAAATTCACCTAAATTAGACATAAAACATGCAAAGTACTTTCAGGTACAATACAGCAGCTACTTAACAGTAAGGTTCTCAGTATTCTAAATTATACATTAGTCAACTAAATCTCACAACACTGCTTACATCAATGTCAAGTAAAAGAGGAAAACATTCATTCAAAGTCAAATGCAGGTTGCATCAAAATAAACAAGCCTGACTTACAAAACTTCCTGACAGTCTGGCTAGCTGTTCTGTACTGGTTCTGATTGGTTGTTTCTGACCGAGGTGAGTAATTCTGCAGAATACAGGGAGGAGGCAGAGGAGATCCATTTTTTTCCAGAGATTATCTGTCTTATGTTAGGACATAGCGAATGTAAAATATGTTTTTTCTTTGTTTGAGTTGCCTGCTGCAGCTTTAAGCAACTGTTCAGTATGAGAGTTCACTGCCGTGTGGAGCAAAAATGGCGCTACATCTGTAAAATATCAGATACATAGCAGAGAGAGCAGAACCAGCGTCTTACACCGCTAGCTCTTGACTTAAATTATTTTTTGGGTTATTTGTTTAGCTTTCTGACTGTATCGCTCATCTGGGTGAGTGTTGGTAGTTGTGCGCTGCTTTACCTGCTTCTGGCCGCCCCAGATGTCTTTTTTTTTCTGCATTGAGCCTCAATGTAGCCAAACTCAGTTAAGTGTTTGTTTTTTAAATGTCACATTAGATTTGTTGTGTTTATGCATTTTGACATGCTTCACCCTGAGGTAATTTTCTGCCCCAACACGCAAACTTTCCCCTTCACTCTCACAGCGTTATAGGTCCTCATCACTTCGCTTAGGATTTGCTGCTGAGCACATGCGCAGTGTGAAGGAAAGAGGAGATAACCTGCACACGCAGGCTGAGAAGTGAGATACAGGTGATCGGCAACAAGTTGTTTGCCGATCACCTCTAATCAGTTGTTTCTGACTGAGCGGTGTATTTGTCAAAACAGAACTGGGACCACTGGGAGAAGGCAGAGGAACTACATTTTTTCCACAAATTATCTATCTCATATAATGCTGTTAAGTTACATACTGTTTTATCATTTATTTAAGAAACAATTTATTTTCAAAAATACTTGAATGCACTTAAATACTACACCACAAATTAAGAAACTTGTGAAATATTTTGTCTGCAGTTGCTCAGAGTGAAAATGGCAAAATTTGAGTTTTAGGTATTTGTTCTATGAACATTAACCTTTTCACTATTACGTGGTAAGACAGACAGGTCGGTAATAGGAACTGCTCGAGTCTGCAGTTTGAGCAGTTCCTCGAACTGCAGACTCACAAATGCTGCTTTTCAGCTCACAACATGCAAGACTGAACATTCTCAGTTCAAATTCAATTCATATTTTAAAATATGTTATTTATCAAAAGGTGGAATTAAATGTTGTGACTCATTATGGTTCTTTAGTTTTTGTACAATCTGATGGCTGTAGGCAGGAAGGATCTCCTGTAGCGGTCTGCATAAAAGCAAAATTGAAGAAGCTTCTGACTGAAGACACTGTTTTTCTATGACAGTCTCATTGATGCTCCGGTTTGTCAATTTTCTTGATTTTCATGTAAAATCCCTCTCTGATGGTTCCATGTGTTTCTAATAGAGCATTTCACTCTCAGACAGCAAGCTTACTAGTGGTTCCTAGATTTTCTAAAAGTATAACGGGACACAGATCCTTGAGCCAACAGGCTCCTCTTCTCTGGAACCAGCACCCAATTTTAGTCAGTGAGGCAGACACCTGGTAATCTCTTAAAACCAGGCTTAAAACTTTCCTTTTGATAGGGCTTATAATTAAAACCTTAATCTAAAAGGTTTTAATTAACTTGACTCCCTACTCCCCCAGTCAAGGGGGGAGTAGAAAGAGGAAGAGTGCTTCATTTAATTACCCTTTGGGATTATTACAATTTTTTGTGAATTTGAATCCAATATGTGGGGTCGGGGAGAATTACAGCTATCTCAGTAGTCATGCTGCAATAGGATTAGGCTTCTGGACAAACTGACCACTTTTCCTCAATTTCTTCTTCTACTACTCTATAATTTGAACTATTTGCTGCTATTTCAGCTGTTAACTTTATGCTTTCTCTCAATTTTTGTTTCTCTCCATAGAAGCTACACCTGGTCTGGAATTCTGTTGATGCCTTCCTGGAGGGGAGCATCAGCTGAGATAATGCTGCCAACAATCAAATGTTCTTCCTCTACTGCTATTAACTTTTTACTTTTCATTAACAGAGAAAATATTCCTATATCATTTCTTCTGTTTTTTGTGTCTCTGCTCTGTCTTCTCAAAACACCAGTCAGTCCTGGCTGGTTAGGTTCAGTTGAAGGTTTCTTGCAGATTCTGTTGGAGGCTACAGGAGAATTTTTCTTCTCTCCACTGTCACTACATGCATGCTCAATATTAGGGATTGCTGTAAAGTCAATGACACAAAGAAAGCAATTATCTTTATGTGTTTGTCCAAGGAGTTATTGCTCCAATTCAACAATTTGAAGGCAAACTGCAGTTTCCTTTGACAGAAGACTTTTTAAACTAATCTGAATAATAAGCTTAGCTCGATGCACTGTTTGAGAAGTAGGCTCAATTGGAATGTATGGGTGATTGAAGTTAACTGTGGTATATAAATAAACTGCATTGAAGATAAATAAGTTTATTATTCAAGTCAGACAGGCAGAAGTTTTTGAAAAAAAAAAAAAAAAAACACTGTAATTTACATATAATTTCTTCTATACATTTGTGGTTGATTTCAAATTCGATTCAAATTCAAAACTACTTTATTAATCGCAAAGGGAAATTAAATATCATTGTAGCTCATTAATTCAGATTTCTCAAAGAGTTATTAAAGATGGTAATGGCTGTTGGCAGGAAAGAATTTGGTCGTGTGTCATTTTCTACAGATTTCTTTGACTGGGTACAACATCGGTGCTGGTCTTGGTTTTGACCTATAGAAGAAAATTCTAAAAATCAGAGTAACTGTCTGATTTTCAGAATTTTCTCAGAAAGGAAGTTAGCAAATTCATTGCAGGTTCTGCTAGAGTAGAATTCAGATGCTATAGGCATATGAAGGTTTGTCAATCTCTGAGCAGTGGCAAAAAAGGCATAAACATTATTAATGTTCTTCTTAATGATTTTAGAAAAGAGGGATTCTGTTGAATTCTTCAGTTGTAAGTTTTGGAGTGCCAAGTTTCCCTCATTTAAAAGTTGTCATAGATATTGCCATAATTCTATAACAGCATACCTTGAAAGACTAAATCAACTTAATAGCCAGGCATCACTATGTATAAACAGTACATTGCTCAAATTTAATTTACATGCTAGTTATCCTAAGAAGCAGAATTTGTCATGTGATAATATTGTTGAAAGCACATTTTTTTATCTTCCAGGGAAATCCCATGCTCAGTCATATTTGTTCAAAAATACTTCATTATGAGGTTATTAAAAATTAACCAAGAAGAAACCGCCAATGAAATCTGGCACTGCTTAATGTCTATTTACAGTCTTTTAGACCAGTAGTTTCCAAAATTCCAATGTCATGACCAGCCCAAACAAAATTAGCTTCTGGCCAGGTACTCGCTTTGCAAAGCCACAGACAATGCTTCAAGATCTGTAAAGAAGCATTGACTTTCAGAATGTCTTTTTTCCTACTTTTATTCGCTATTCATTAAATTAATTACATTTTTTGTATAAACGTTGCCTTATACTGTCTGATTTTAGTTGGTCATGAGCAGTGTTGTGGTCAAGACCACCTAACCCGAGACCAAGACAAGTCCAAGACCAGAGTGTATCGAGACTGAGACAAGACCAAGACTTTTGGGGTCCGAGACCAAGACCGAGGGAAGTCGAGACCGAGTCAAGACCAAGACCAGCGGCCCGTGCTACATGACACAATAAAATGTAAAATATGATCGAAATTGCTTCTCAAAATAATCTGAAATATATATAAGAAACCACTACTGTTGCACCATTAAACATAGCAATTGAGGCAATGCCCTGACGGTAAATAACGCTCAACTATGAACACTGACCAAGGAGCTCCAAGCAAGAAGTAACCAAGCAGAAGGCGCTCACCGTGACTGTTTTCACTCTCTCAGTACATGAAGCCAGGCAGTCTGACACCATGGCAGACATTACAGCTGCCACTTTGAACAAAAACAATCAAAGAGCAATGTGCATGCTCTGCATGCTCTTTCGTTCTTGTGTTTTAGTTATTTGTTAATTTAAATATCAACGTACATAATTAAATAAAATAATGATGCAGTGTACACAGAGCATTACAAGAACAAAGAACGGGTGTTCTGTCAGGTCAGATCGTCATACGCTTAGCACAAACTCACGGTGTTCTGTCAGATCAGCATAGTCGTACGCTTAGCTCAGACATGCATACGCTGTCATTACCATAAGATTTCATTTAATCAGGACCATAGAATCATGACGTAGATCGTCATACACTTTGTTATTAACAGTTGTATGGCATCCTGACTTAGCGGTTAGGTGAGTTTTACACGGGCGTGTGTTGTAGCTGACTCCAGCAGCAGCCACACCTGCTTTAAATACATTTTGAAACCATAACAACACATGTATATCTATATAGTTATCATTGAAAACAATTTAATGACTTATTTTCGTCATAACTTGCTGCATATGGTGAACTGACAACTCCTCTGACAGTCGGACTGCATGTATGCTATTCTGACAGTTTATGGTAATCTGATAGAACAACGGCTCTCAGTGAGTGACACTCCAGTCCTATCTAATAAGTAAAGAGCCGTGGAGAAGAATTGACTGTTTCTGAATGTCACCTCACTATATTGCAGACTTTTGGACATAGCGTTGTCCCATATATGCGACAAGTCGACATATAAGCGACATACACCTCCGCACAATAATTCAGCACAGTGAGTGATAACTTTTTTCATCACAATGCTTATGTGTCTCTGTACAGCTAGCTTTGCTAACATCACGTTAACGGAGCTTACCTTCTTTGAGCTACTTTTCTAAGTGACGAAAAAAGTTAGACGTTGTCCCCACCGTCTGTGAAAGCAAAGCGCTGCTGAGTTAGCTGTGGCCATCGGATTTCTTACTATTTATGCAGCGCTATTATATTATTGATGATTAGACAAACATTTTCTGCCGCTGAGAGGAAACCACTGCGCATGTCCTGGAGCGCCGCGCGCGAGTGAAAGGTGGGGAGGGGACAGAGAGGGGGGAGTAACAGAAACACGTAGTTGCTTGGATTTTAATCAGTGCGTTTTGCATCCACTGAAAACAAAGATGTTAACAAATAAACTGGACAGTATGCTGTACGTTTAGTGGTATTTTCACAGTTGCGGTTGCGACTGGTCTTGAAATAAAATGCCGAGTCCTCAGCGCCCGAGACCGAGACAAGACCGAGACCAAATGCGGTCGAGTCCGAGACGAGACCGAGACCATCAAAAAATGGTCTTAAGACCGGTCTCGAGACCAAGACCAACTTCGAGTACCACACAACACTGGTCATGAGTTTTTAGGGTTTTCTCCACAAAAGAGCTGTTGGAAGGCTCCTTTTGTCTTTTTCTTGTTGGAACCTTTTACATTTTGCATTTGCTACACTAGGTTGAGGAGCACAGAGAGATGAGTATGGCAAGTAACATTCCAATAAATTATTTTTACCTGTATTGTTTTAATAATGTTTGAAAAAAATTGTTTTTATGATAAAAAAAATATATATATAATAAAAATGTTTGATTAAAAAATCTATTAGATTTATTATTTTTTGTTTTTGCATATTTTTTTCTCCTCATCTGCCCTCCACTTTCTGAGTCCCATTTGTGGCCCTGAAGGGGCTGCAGCCTCCAATTTGAAAATCGCATACTAAGTCAAATTGGTTTTCTGCTAGTTTTTTCTCTCTTGTGCTCGGTGAAGACGGACGCTTTTTTCCTCTGCTCCCTCCCTGCCCTTGTCTGCCCTGGTTGCTCTGTTTTTGTCCTGTCTTTTTCTGTATTTTTGGAGCCTTTCTTTGCACATCATCCAAATCTACAAATTATGGATCTGGTCAACTGATCTCTCAATGCAATTAATCAAATTTTCTCGATGAGAAGACTGGACACGAGAGCCCTTTTGTCCTGCGGGGACAAACCCGGCGGGATTCACCCTGGATTTATTCATGACAACAGGATTTCTGCTGTTTGGAGCTTGTGGACTCCTGGCTTATCAACAAATTTGTGACGGACTTGGGTGAACTAGCGAACACTCAGACTTTTGGTGTGGATGGAGATGCAAGTTGGATGTGAGTCTTGCTGAGACTCACAGCCCAGCTGAGAACTCCAAAACTCACTAACGGAATGGAATCGATCTGAAATTGAAACCAAATTGATAGATTTGGTTCAGTGGAACGGCCAAACTAATTTGGATAATTGGGAACTGAGATGTACCAGAGAGACTTTAGGGAAAATAGAAATTTATAATCTACCCGACCTAAGAAATTCTGTATCTGAATTGACTTTCCCGTGTTGCCTTCTAAGGGCTGCATATTTCCAATCACCTTGAAGATATTTAAACATAACACTCCTTCCCACCTCAACCCCTCCTGTTATCCATACAGCTGTGCAGCTGAGCGCTCCCAAGGACATGCCTTGATAACAACATCTTATCAGACTTCTGCCGGGAGGCTGAGCAACGTGGTTTCATGGCCCTGTGATGTAACCACCTTCAATCATGTCTTTGTTTTGCCCTTCGTTTTGTCTGAATGTTGCCATGTGTCCTTTCCTCTTTTTTATTTTATTTTGTTAAAAACTGTGGAATACTCACTTCTAACCCAGAAAAGGAATAAAAAACACTCAGTTTTTTATTATTACTTAGAAACTGTGGAGTACTTATTACTTTTACAAATTTAGAGCACACTTAGAAAGTCCAGAGAATACTTACTTATACTTATATAGCATCCCAGAACAGGGATTAGAACTTGGAACCCAGAAAAACTACCTTAGCAATTACTTTTTAGACTCCTATTCTCCCAACCTAGAAAAGGAATTAGACCAGAAGATACTTACTTACACTTATCTACCAACCCTGAATATGAGTGTCTAGTTTATTTACTTTGGATCAGCATTAGATTATTTTTCTTCTTTTGCTCTTTCCTTTGGTTTGTTATTTTGTTTGTATTTCCTTTTAATTCCTGTAAAGCACTTTGTATTGCCTTGTTGCTGAAAATGTCCTGTATAAATAAAATTACCTTTACTTTTAGTTTGAATACACAATGGATCTTAATATGAGGGATGACATACAATGATGTTTGAATACTGGGTATTATGCTAGTGTTGTTACCTCCAAATGAGAAGCTTGCTGGCAATGTTTGATCAGCTCCATGGCTGTGCTGAGTCTGTTTCTGATTAACTCCATGGACCCTTTCTGAGCATCTGTGATCTGGCTGACCTGACACCTGAGAAGAGAGTGTTTGGCCTTGATAGACTTCAAATTTTCCAGGATCCCAGCCACATTTTCCTGCACAGAAAATCATTAGCCCAACTTTAATTTTAAAGTGTTAATCTCTACTTTACTATATTGCAGTGAGTGACTATTTCAAAGCATTCACTGTTTTCCATCATTCAGATTGTTATGAAACAGATAATCTGTGAATAGATTTATCTCCTCCACCTCCTCCCTGAGTTACTATTGCCGCCTGAAGAAATGTACCACTCTCAACCAAAAACAACCAATCGGAGCCCAGAGGAGGATCTTGGCGATGTCAGCCAAACTCATGTACTCATTGCTAAATGTGGTAATGGTAGAGAAACAACTTCCCCGTTACAGGAAAACCGTTTATCTGCCGTCATTGGTAGCCAATGGCGTCATTGATGGAATGCTCACACTATGCTAGCTGATAGCCTGGCTCATATCAGCTGTACCAGGCTAGCATAGCCTGAAAATTCACAAGAAGCTATGCTAGCGCTAGTGTAACAGAGAGTAGAGGGGAAAGAGGATGAGCAGCGTCACACAAGATTGTGATTGATAGTGCTAAGGTCCTGGTTCTGATAGCTAGTTTCAAGGTAGCACTGGGAGAAGGCAGAGGAGCTTAATTTTTTTCACAGATTATCTGTCTCTTACCATACTTACACAACATAGTGACTATTTTAACAAATATGTAAAAAAAAAAAAAAATTATAAAAGTTATGTACTACAGCTGTAACATATTGTAATTACTATGGGGCAATGGCCTAAGTTATAAACCAGACAGAGGGTAGTGCCAGTGGCCTCATGTAATTTTTGAATAGGAGGAAAAATATGATCAGCTGAACCTTTAAATTACCTGCTTCAAATTGTCGTACAATTTGCAGTTTTGTTTACATTACAGAGGATGTTCAAAAACCTCAATTAATACTGTTGTCTATGTTCCTGTTTTCCAACAAATCTGACAATAACTGAGGAAAATGCATTTAGAACCAGCTTAAGCACATACATATTGTCTTATAAAAAACAGAAATACTGGGAGAAAGACAGCTTTCTGTGAGTTATCACCTTAGCAAAGCTTCCTCTCGCTGAAGCACCGTTGATAAAATCCAGCTTCAGCCGCCTTTCAATGTACTCCAGGTCTGCCTCTGACTTCAAGAACTGAAATGATACGAATACAAAAAAAGGTTTTTCTCTGAAAAGATGAAAGACACCAAAGTGGAGCTGTGGAGTCTTCTTGACGATGACCAATTTATTATTCAAGCATGTACCTTTCAGGGTTTCCCCACAAAAACTTCCTAAGCCCGGTGGTCGGGGAACCGTGGCGGTCCACTAAGGTTTTGTATTAAAAGATGTTAAATTGACATGAAAGGTAAAATATTACTGGATAATTATGTTACTGGAAGACATTGCAGACAATACTTAAACCCACAAATACAATTAAAATAAATATCAATTATTTGCACTTCTGTTAATCCAAATTTAGTTATTCAATAATTCAATAATTAAATTATCTAAAAATATGATGCAATGCTTATCACATTTAGAACCGACCCAAGGCATAAATGAACAGATTATTAATGCAGTTAAATTTGATTCAATGGTTTCAGCATAGATAAATTAAAAGATTATAAATTGTTCAACATTTAAAATTTAAGATTTTAAGGAGCTGGCAAGTTTTACAAGTTTTGTAAAAGTTCAAAGTACAATCTTCATAGTTAGATTGTTTTGTTACCATAGCAACAATCTGATTCTCTCAGTTTAATCTTTGAGTTTTAGCTGTTCATTAATGCATCTTGGTAAACTACAATTAGAATTGATTGCTCGGTCAATTCAACTAGCGCCTCTCTCCCAGATTTCACTAAATCCATGTTGAAATGCTGTTAGTGGTGCTGATGTCTGGAGCAAGAGGGGCCCCTAAATCAAATTCTAGCCTCATTCACAGGCACAAATCTTGGGGGTTTCGGGGGGGTCCGGACCCCCCCAATCTTGGAAGTCTAGAATCCTCCACGGGCTGAACCCCCAGTCCATAGCACACTGGCTAACCGGTGTGAGGACAACTTCCTGAAGGACTGGTCCCCACCAACTTTGGCCTGATGGGGACAGTCCCTACCAATATTTCCTGCTCCTTTCTTTTTCTTTATGTGCCTGCATCCATGTGCGGACAGTAACTCGGTAGCAGCTGCACACTGTATTCAAAGCATTAACAATTAGTAAATGATTTTTAAAATTCCTTAGTAAAACGTAAATGCCAGGTCCGCTCAGTGATCTAGTGGATTACACATCACGTAACTTACTGTGCTGTGGCTTTGCAGTGAGTCAGTAATATCGGTGGTCGAGAAAATTACACAATCAAGCAAAGAATCTGAAAAAGGGACGCAAAGTTTTCATATTAATTGAAAACGCAAGATAACAAGGTCAAAAGGGAATCACTTAACAGGTCAGTAAAAAAGCTTTAATTAAAAATGTATATTTTAAAGTGGAGAGTAGGTGGGAGTCACGTGATGCACCCACTGCAGACGTGTGTTGGTGAGCTCCAGGTAGACCTCAGCAGTGATGAGGTCTACCTTTATACTGATGACTACATTGCTCCAAATACTGAATTAATTCCTGAAACAGTGGACAAATACTTACTATTCAAACCTGACTAATTGGTGCTGAAACCTAGCCGTTTTTGGAAGTTTTTCGTCGACTCAAGGGAGAGTCCTCTCACGTGGAGAAGATGGCGACTGAGCAAGATAAAACCAACATTGAAATACCTGATGAAGGCTATCCGTGAATCGAAAGAAGAGCTCACTGGGCATATTAATCAAAAAACGGATAGTATCCAACAGTCGCTAACAAAAATAAAACTGGCATTATCAACACTGGCTGAACAGGTGCAGGAAATGGAGACCAGAATTGGAGCTAACGAAGACAACCTCGCTGACGAACAAGCACGTATACTTAAAATGGAGAGGGATGTAACTTTCCTGAAGGACAAAACCAACCAGGTTTTCCTCCTGCTCTGGAAAACCGGAGCAGGAGGTCAAATGTCAAAATCATAAACATCCCAGAAAAGTCAGAAGGTACCGACATGGTTGGTTATGTGGAACGAGTAATCCCGCGGCTTCTTGGGGAGGAACACTTCCCAACCCCGGTTACTATCAAGAAGGCACACCGCCTGGGGAGACCGTCGGAGCGGACCAGACCTATCCTCGTGAAATTTCTGAACTTCAGGGACAAAGACAAAGTACTTCATTTGGCCAGGGGCAAGGGAACAGTGCAGTTGGATAATAAGACTAATAAAACTGTTAACGGTAAAATGAGGTTACACAAGATAATCCATAATTACTAGATATCGCTGAAATGCTAAACCATATGAGGCACATATGTGTTTGATTATAATACGTGTACACTAGGTAGATTTTGTTAAGTAGACTTAATATAGCTCTTGAGTATTTTGCCTTTTTTTCTTT
>NW_006800812.1:17389-21179 GCF_000485575.1 Poecilia formosa | reverse complement strand
AGTATTAAAATTAAATATGATCAGTTCACTTAATGATATTAGCGACTCGGTTATGTATTCAGCAAGTACTTTTACTTTTAATACTTAAGTATTTTTAAAAGCCAGTACTTTTTTACTTTTACTTAAGTAAAATGTTAATGTGGTACTTTGACTTTTACTTGAGTACATTTTTGACTGTGTATTTGTACTTTTACTTAAGTACATTTTTTGAGTACTTTCTCCACCACTGCTGTACAGTAAAGTGGAGAGTAGGTTAGCTATGCTGGCTTAACTTTTATCAACATGTACCCTTGCTGTGCAGTTCGGAGTACTGTATTTCGGTTCAGTTAACACAAAATAAGGTGAACTTCACACATTTTCTGACAGACAATCAGGAGTGTAGGTGTTTAAGTTAGCTAATCAACCACTGCAAGGCATCACTTTGGTGTTTTTACGTACTTTTTTGTGTGGGAAATGTTTTGTGTTCTTTTAAGTGTTAATTCCAGATGCACTTGAACGTATTCTTTGCTCTGCGCTCCCGGAGCCAAGTACACCTCGCTGCAGCAAACAGAAAGGGGCGGGAACGGACCACTGTTGTGAGTGAAACGCCTTCCTTAAGATGAAGCTATATCACAGATTTCAAAAGAAAATTAAAACGGGAGACCGCGGATAATATAGGAAATAGCGCCCCCTTCACTTCCGGAGTGCAATGGTCCCATTTCCAAATAAGGTACGAGACTGACAGTGTGTAACAAAGTGGTTCAGTTTGTGTTCACCACTTGTCCCTTATTCTTATTTCCGACTCACTTACTTTCTATATTTGGTTATAATGATTAATTTAAACATTGCAATTTTGCTTCACTTACTATCCCGGGTTTGTTTGCGCTAGCATTATGTGCAGTGTCCATCTATGTTTGCTTAGGTTAAAGTTACTACTTCTGGACCATATGTTGAATTTGTTTCAAGGTATATTTATGGTATTTGTTTTCCTTTGTACTCACCATCGTTTGTCCTTGTAGATCTGCAGCAGGGCAGGAGTAGGGGAGGAACCGGCCCAGTACTTCCTGCTTAAATGGCTGGATGATGTCAGTGATGACCTTGCTGGGTTCTACCAATTAGAGGGTTTTCTTTTGTGTATTGCTTTGTCTGTTTTTCCTTAAAGTAACTTTTTGAGTTATCTTGTATTATGTAATTTATTTTTCAGACAACTTCATTATGTAGGAGTTTGTAAATTAGATTCGTAATTCTAGTGTTTCTCTGTTTAGATGTTGTTTAACCTGTTCCATTGTGGCTGTGTCCAATCAAGCGCAGGTGTGGTGCCAACTGGATTTAAACACAGTGAGCTTTTGGATGCTCAAGAGAGAAGTCAGTGAAAAGAATGAATAAGTCATCAGAAGAAACCAAAACCGGTGGCTGGTACTTATTTTCTGTTCACCTTCTGATCCTTGTGCCTAAACACAGTGGTCCGTCCCCACCCCTTTCTGATTGCAGCAGTGAGGTCCTTCTCCCTGGGGGTGTTGTTATTGGTTGCCATGGAAACGTGTCTACACATGATGTGAGGCTGACAGAGTGGGAAAAATAATACAATCACCCGTTTTTCTATATTTTTCCCAAAACTAATTGGATTGAACGTGGCAATATTCAGATTAATCATCAAATAGTAGAGGTGTGCCGATCGATCGGTCGCCGATCATAATCGGGCCGATTTNGTTTCATGTTATTGATAATACTAAAAGGAAGAGGTACCCCCTGGTAATACTTTCTATGGATGCTGAGAAGGCGTTTGACAGAATTGAACCTGATTTTCTATTTGAGACTCTGAGAGCTATGAATTTTGGTGAAACTTTTATTAGATATGCAAGAACATTCTTTAATAGCCCCAGATCACAGATTTTGACTAATGGTGTTCTGTCGGACGCCTTCTCGCTCTCCCGAGGCTGTAGACAGGGCTGCCCAAGTTCTCCTAGCCTATTTTCTATTGCTGTAGAACCATTGGCAATTGCTATCCGTTCTGACTTATCTATTGCAGGTGTGAGGGTAGGAACAGATGAACATAAACTTGCGCTATATGCGGACGATTTATTAGTATTTATTTCTCAGCCATCTAAATCTTTTCCATCTTTGCCGACATGCTTTGGGTTATACAGCTCAGTTTATGGCTACAAAATCAATTATTCCAAGAGTGAAGCGTTTCCACTTAATATGATAAAGCAGGAGACACAATTGCTACCTGGTTCATTTAAATGATGCCCGGATGGTTTTGCATACCTTGGCATTAATATTAGTTCCTCGTATGATCAGATTTACCAAACGAATTACACGTCATTAATTAATAAAACTAAAGCAGAACTGGAACGATTGATTGATCTCCCACTATCTTTGATTGGCAGAGTTAAAACAATTAAAATGTCTATATTACCTACATTTATTTACTTATTTCAATGTGTCCCCTTAAAAGTTCCAATGATATTTTTTAAAGATTTGGATAAAGCAATATCTGTAATTTTATGTCAAAAGGAGGTCACAAGAGTTAAGCTTCTCACTTTACAGGCTCCTTATGCTAAAGGCGGATTAAATCTTCCAAATTTCAGAATGTATTACTTGGCCTCCCAGTTCCGTATTCTATGGATGTGGATTCATTCAAATGGTAATGATGTGAGGTGGGAACAACAAGAACTAAAATCCGCATCATTAGCAATTATCCCCTTCCTGGATTCTAAAAAGCAACTCTCTAAAATCACATCAAATCCTTTAATTTTAGCTACCTATAATGCATGGCTTCAGTTACATGCCCTCTTAAATCTAAACAGAATTGTTGGTTAACACACCACTTAAAGGTAACCCTAACATTCCTCAACCTATAGCAGATGGTCTATTATAAACGTGGGTCAGAAAAGGCATTAGATCAGTTGGCGATCTTTATACCAACAATGTCTTTGCCAGCTGTAGTCAATTATCTGAATTTTATGACTTACATAGGCACAATTATTTCAAATATTTGCAGATCAGACACTGGATTAAGAGCCAAACAGAGATATTTCCAAATAAACCAAAGGAAACTCTCCTTGAAACATGTTTATTAGATGCAAATGTACCACCACAAAAGGACTTATTTCTTGTGTTTACAAAATTGTTCTTGATTACTCACCAGCTTGAGAACAAAAAAAAAATCTAAATGGGAGTCAGACTTAAACTGCAAATATGATGACAAAAACTGGAGCAGATTACTAAATTCATCTCAAACAATATTAATATCAACAAAACACAGACAAATTCAATTTAATATTTTACACCACATATATTATACCCCATACAGGTTGAATAAACTGAATGCCAACATCACTGACAAATGTCAAAGGTGTAAAATGTGTGTAGGGGATCTTCTTCATATGCTTTGGAGTTGTATACACTTGCAAACCTACTGGAATAATGTAACTCGGATAACATCAGCAGTTTGTGAGCTTTCTTTCTGCCCCAGGATTTGGATACTTGGAGATGTTATGTCCTTGAAATTATATCCTTGCAAGAAACACTTTGTTTTGTTAGCATCATCTGCAGCAAAAAAGTCTATACTTAAAAATTGGAAATCTGTGGAACCTCCAAACCAGAAACATTGGATCAACAAACTGTTATACTGTACTCCTGAAAATGTTTTCACTCGATATGGGGGACATTGGCTAAGTTCAACCGGATTTGGACTCCCTTTCTGGACCTTCTAACCAGATTAGATCTGAGAGACTGATTTGTATTGATCTTTACTGTCTTATTTCAATTCTTATCTTTTTATTTTAATTCAATATTTTTGTTGAAT
>NW_006800812.1:11014-13990 GCF_000485575.1 Poecilia formosa | reverse complement strand
ACCTCTAGAACAGAACCAGAAAGTTGCAACTGGATCTGATGTGTAATTTCAAAATAAAAGCCTATCAAAATAGTCATTTTTTTATATTTTTCCCCTAAGTTGCCGTGCCCATTGCTGAGAAACTCTCTGTTTCCAAAGACTGCTACCACTTCTGGGTGACAGAGGGACACCTCTAGAACAGAACCAGAAAGTTGCAACTAGATCTGATGTGTAATTTCAAAATAAAAGACCATTAAAATAGTACTTTGGATCTTTTTCCCCTAAGTTGCCGTGCCCATTGCTGAGAAACTCTCTGTTTCCAAAAGACTACTACCACTTCTGGGTGACAGAGGGATACCTCTAGAAGACAACCAGAAAATATCAAATACATATGATCTATAATTGCAAAATTAAATCCTTTTAAAATAATACGTTTTTACTTTTATATACAAAAATAAGTAGAAAATGTAAAGAGCTGCCTCACTCAATCAACTTATTTATATACAGATTTTTCTATAATCTCCTATACATGTACTACTTATATACAAACCAGATTTCAAAAAAGTTGTGACACTAAACAATTTGTGAATAAAAACTGAATGCAATGATGTGGAGGTGCCAACATATAATATTTTATTCCTAATAGAACATAAATGGCAGATCAAAAGTTTAATCTGAGTAAATGTAACGGCAACTTAGGTGGAACAGATCCAAAGTACTACTTTAATGGTCTTTTATTTTGAAATTACACATCAGATCTAGTTGCAACTTTCTGGTTCTGTTCTAGAGGTGTCCCTTTGTCATCCGAAGTGGTAGGATTCATTGGAAACAGAGTTTCTCAGCAATGGGCACGGCAACTTAGGGGAAAAAGATAAAAAAATAACTTTTTTGATAGGCTTTTATTTTGAAATTACACATCAGATCTAGTTGCAACTTTCTGATTCTGTTCTAGAGGTCTCCCTTTGTCATCCGAAGTGGTAGGATTCATTGGAAACAGAGTTTCTCAGCAATGGGCATGGCAACTTAAAGGAAAAAGATAAAAAATTACTTTTTTGATAGGCTTTTATTTTGAAATTATACATCAGATCTGGTAGCCACTCTCTGGTTCTGTTCTAGAGGTGTCCTTCTGTCACCCAGAAGTGGTAGTAGTCTTTGGAAACAGAGAGTTTCTCAGCAGTGGGCACGGCAATTTAGGGGAAAAAGATAAAAAATTACTTTAATAGGCTTTTATTTTGAAATTATACATCAGATCTAGTCGCCACTTTCTGATATATATATATATATAAATAGAGAGAGAGAATAGTTTTTATTTTGTATTAGTTTCTCAGCATATATTATTTTCTGTTTGCAAATGCTGCGGCTGGATTTGAGTAGCTCAAACATGGACCGGATGTGCGCTTTTATTGTNAAAAAATAATCGATCTCCTCCCTGTTCTGCATAATTACTCTGCTCAGTCAGAAACAGCCAATCAGAGCTAGCAGTAATCAGCTAGCCGCCATGCTATCAGGAAGTTTTCATTCAGTAACTCTGGATTGTTTATTGTAATGGAACCAGTTTTTGCCTTTGAATGTTAAGTTTTATACATGAACTTCTTGACAATGTTGAGAGGTTTTATTTTGGCTCTTTGTATTATTTAGCCTCTTCAGAGCCTTCATATGTTATCAGTCTGTTAAAGATAGTTTTATCAATAGCAGTACAATTTGCACAATGCCTGTTTAGTTTAGTTTTCTTCTTGGAAAAAGTTATTAAAAACAAGTTTTTGTCTAAATAAAGGTGATTTCATGGTTCCTTTTTCCACATAATGTAACCGGTAGTGTTTATGATGAAAAATAAATAAATAATAATTATGTGATCGGTATCGGTGATCGGCCCTCATGGGTGATCGGTATCGCTATCGGCAGGAAAAAACCTGATCGGCACATCTCTATCAAATAGGATGAAATATTTCATAAAGCGTATATGAGCCAAAGTTTGTTAAATTTTAAACCATGGCTCCTACAGCAACAATTAAGTAAAATTAAATTATTGGTCAATATAAAAGAGAAATTCGTTTTGTTCTCTCTTGTGTCTTTACAGAACTGACAGAATACAAACTATTGATTTATATGCAGATAGAATATATATATATATATATATATATATATATTACATGTCCAGTCATCAACTGCATCTCAGCTCCACATTTTATGGAGTCCAGTAATATGGAGTTAGATTTGTTTCACAATTATTCAATCAAAAAAAAAAAAAAAATGTCAAACAAAAAAAAAAGTAGTATTCAATAAAAAAAAATCATATCAAACAAAAAAAATCTTAACTTTTTAATCATAAAAATAATTTTTTACGAAACAAAAAATTTTTTAAAGATTTTTTTTTTTGATTGAAGTCACTAATTTTTGGATTGAAGCTTTTTTTTGGTTGAGTCTCTCTTTTTTTGGATGAACTTGTTTTCTTGCTTATACAACTTTATTTGCTTTGGTGAAGCTTACATGAACATTCTACAGGAACAATGTTCCACATTCCACAATCTGTTCCGATTGGTTAGCGCCGACTAAAGCGGATGACTCCCTGAGATCTCAGAATTCTGTCCCGAACTGCAGGGCTTCGGTGACGGGACACAGAATGTGAAATGGTAAGTAATCTTCACAAAATTACACCGTTTAGCAGCTTCTAAAGTGTCCACCCTGTTTCAAAGAAGAAATCTTACACAGCTTATGACGACAGTCACATATTTTGTCTGCCGCGATCCCCGGTAGCATATTGTGCTAATGTTAGCACTAGGTAAAGTTCATAAACTAGGCTTGTGTAATATTCGCCTGTCTTTATGTTGAATTCGTTAACCAGCGCACCTCTCTCGATTGGCATTAAGCGTGGAAAATACCAAATATATCTTGAGGAAATATGTGTTAAAAACTGTTTCGTAATCCTCCCTGTGTGTGTATTAACTAGCACTGAAGCTAAAGTGGGAAAACAGCGGATAGTTGCACCAATGTTATTAG
>NW_006800812.1:9609-11004 GCF_000485575.1 Poecilia formosa | reverse complement strand
TTTGAAACAGAAGAAGATTTCTTCTTCTGTTTCAAAGAAGAAATCTTACACAGCTTATGACGACAGTCACATATTTTGTCTGCCGCGATCCCCGGTAGCATATTGTGCTAGCTAATGTTAGCACTAGGTAAAGTTTATAAACTAGGCTTGTGTAATATTCGCCTGTCTTTATGTTGAGTTCGTTAACCAGCGCACCTCTGTCGAGTGGCATTAAGCGTGGAAAATATAAAATTTTCCCTTTAATCCAAGCACCTGCACCTAGCTGACCACTACAGTGACCATCAGTCCACAGTCAGCTGGAACATCACAACACTGACTAACTTTTTATTTACAATTAGGATCTGAAAACCGGAGGACCAGATATGCAAAAATCACACACACGGAGGATTACACAACAGTTTTTAGCACATATTTCCTCCAAATATATTTGGTATTTTTCACGCTGGTACGCTGGTTAACGAATTCAACATAAAGACAGGCGAATATTACACAAGCCTAGTTTATAAACTTTGCCTAGTGCTAACATTAGCTAGCACAATATGCTACCGGGGATCGCGGCAGACAAAATATGTGACTGTCATCATAAGTTGTGTAAGATCACTTCTTTGAAACAGGGTGGACACTTTCGTAGCTGCTAAACGGTGCAATTTTGTGAAGATTACTTACCATTCACATTCTGTGTCCCGTCACCGAAGCCCTGCAGTTCGGGACATAGTTCTGAGATCTCAGAGAGTCATCCGCTTTAGTCAGCGCTAACCAATCGGAACACGTCTGACATTGCTCATCCTTAAGCCCCGCCCAGAATGTTCATGCAAGCTTCGCCAAAGCAAATAAAGTTGTATAAGCAAGAAAACGAGTTCAACCAAAAAAAAAAAAAGACTCAACCAAAAAAAAAGTTTAAATCAAAAAATTAGTGACTTCAATTAAAAAAAATCTTTAAAAATTTTTTTGTTTCGTAAAAAATTATTTTTATGATTAAAAAGCTTTTAAGATTTTGTTTGACATGATTTTTTTTTATTAAATACTACTTTTGTTGTTTGACATGATTTTTTTTTTATTGAATAATTGTGAAACAAATCTAACTCCATACAGCAGAGGTTCCCAAACTGTGGGGCGCGCCCCCTAGGGGGGGCGCCGTGTCATTGCAGGGGGGGCGCGGGAAGCCGTCTGGATGAAAAAAAAAAAAAAACATGAACACTGTATGCGCTGGGTTTTTACCTTAGAATGACCAACTCTCTGTTATTCCTCTGTCAATTTGATACAGTAGAGGCTTCCACACTTCCCGTATTTGTGTCATCTGTCACTTTTATCAGCAGTTAAAACTGCTGTTAACATGTTGTAACCTGTTTTTCCGAGCCACCTTTAAACGCAACATGAGCGCTAGACCTCGCTCTG
>NW_006800812.1:4714-9089 GCF_000485575.1 Poecilia formosa | reverse complement strand
CGCCCCCCCTGGGGGGGGCGCCCTGTGATGCGAGGGGGGGCCCGGGAAGCCGCCTGGGGGAACAAAAAAAAAAACATGAACACTGTATGCGCTGGGTTTGTAAAAATGTAAAATAATTACTGATGGAGCAACAGTTTCTACCGGAGAGATGTTGGGAATCATTTTGGCTTTAGGATGGATTGAGGAAGTTCATCCACTGAGAAGTATAATATGATCTGATTCAAGTTCATCATTATATTCATTTAAAAAATAATCATTCTATTAGTAGACCAGACCTTTTATTAGAGATTCAGTTATTAATTTATAGAATTCAGGCAATGGGTTTATTAGTTATTTTTACATGGGTACCATCACACGTAAGAATAAAAGGAAATGAGTTGGCAGAAAAATATGCAAAACAAGCTACAGAAAATAGTTATATTGATATATTGGTACCATTCTGTAAAGAAGAAATCAAATCTATTATTAAACAAAAGGTTAAAGGAAAGACGGCAGAAGCAGCGGGAAGAAGATAGAACTGGTAGGTGGCTTTACAGTATTCAAAGAACACCCGCACCCCGTCCCTCCTCGTCCCCACCAACTTGCAAAGGTTAGGGACGAGGAGGGTCCCCAGGCTTAGATTCATGTTCTCATCTTCTTTCCTGAATTTAAGTATGCCCTTAAAGTTCGTCCTTTATCACTTTCCTTCCAACCATTATGTTTTCATCATCTGAACTACACCCCCAAGGGTTCTCTAACTGCTTTTAAAACCATGCTCTGTCGTCTTTTAAAGCTTTCGCCTTACCTCTGTCTCTTCCTACCTACCACAGTCCAGTCGCCAAAGTCCATGCCACCATAATCATTTACCTGAGTTATCATCCCGTTTGGTGGGTTTATGCACCACCAAATCCAAAACGATATAGATCAAAAGGTTCACATTTTCAAAGATTTCCCGCGTTCTGCAACTTCCGCCCCATAAGGTCAAGCTTTTTAATAAGTTTATCTAAATGAGAAAGAAATGCTTGTTGAAACCTCGAAAGGAAGTGAAAGCTCAGAAAAGAGTAAAGAAAAGAATGAAACTATTTTACACAGTACCATACTCTCAAGCTTGTCAACTGTCTGCTCCATGCTGCTGCTGCTGCTGCTGCTGCTGCTGCTGCTTCTTCTTCTTCTTCTTGGCGGTTGGCAAGCAACTTACTGATGTGCATTACCGCCATCTACTGGAATGGAGTGTGGATATTCTCCCACAAAATTTTTTTTAAATCAAGTAAAATAAAATAAAAAAAATAAATAAAACGTATATCCTATCAATTTCGTTTACTTAAGATAACTTATTAATTAACAAAAATAATCATAAGTAGAAATGTCCAAAATATCTTGTATGTTTAACTATAATTTATTTTCTTGTAATCGACATACTAATTCCCTCCTCTCAACAGAATATGTAGAACAGAACAAAACATGTTTTACTGTCTTTTCTTGAAGACAAAAATCACAATTTCCTGTTGTATGTTTTCCCATTTTAAATAATGTACTATTTAACCCTGTATGACCAAAACGTAATCTGGATATAATGGTTTCCTCTTTTCTATTTCATCCTGTTCTCCTCATCCCATCGCACCAACTTTTCTTTGAATACTGTAAAGCCACCTACCAGTTCTATCTTCCATAATCAAATACAGACCTTATTAAACCAGTATATATTACTTTCAATGCTTTTCTCTCAGCACCATAGGCACAAATCCCGGGTGGTTCGGGGGGGTCTTAACCCCCCCAATCTTGGAAAAGTCTAGAAGTCAGATACTTTCTTCCTCGTAAAAAATACGAGAAATTTTAAATCCCCATTTAATAGACCAGTCTTCTATATTATTAATTGCTTCTTGTATCTTTTTAACAATAACATTTTAATTTTGACCCCTCTTCCAGATTACTCCATCATCAGCAAATAAAGAAAAGCCCATTCCACTCTCCAAATTGTCAAACATCATTAGTCATTATAGAAAAAAAAAGCAAAGGATTCACTATACTTCCCTGAGGTATACCGTTTTCAACAAAAAAATTGACAAATGTTGTCCTATTCTTACTTGTATTGATCTATTTTGTAAAAAAAAATATTTTGTCCAATAAAACATTTATTGGTTAATTCCCATTTTTCTCAATTTAATTAAAAAAATCTTCTTTCCACATCATATCATAGGCTTTCTCCAAAGAAAACAGCCACCACACTCTCCTTATTAACTTGCCCTTTTCTGATTTCATGTTCTAAACATAGAATAGGATCCACAGTGTTTCTCCAAATTTTGATAAATATCCCCTCTTCTCAACAAAGTAACTCAATCTTTCATTTATCATTCTCTCCATTGTTTTACATGTATGTGAAATTAAAGCAACAGGTCTATAACTTGCTGGATTTGACCGTTCTTTACCTGGCTTTAAGATTGGAACCATGATTGCTTCTTTCTATGCCAAAGGTAAAAAACCCACTTCCCATATCTTAATTGAATTCCAATAAAAAAAATTTTAGGTGAATTATTAAGCTTACTAGCCATAATATAAGAAATATTATCTTTTCTTGGAGATTAATTTTTAGATTTTTTTAAAGCACTGTTTAATTAAAATAAAGAAAAAGGACCACTTAATAAGTCATTATATCTTACATTTTCTTCTAATAAATAAACATTTTCATTAATTGTACAAACTCTTCTCTGTTTTTCTTCTGTGCTTAAATTATTACAACTGTGAACTTTAACAAATTTTTGAACAAACATGTTTGCTTTCTCCTCCTCAGTCAGCAATAACATTTCCATCTTTCAGAACTGGATATCCATATTCACTTCTAATTCCATTCATTTGTTTCATCATTCCCCAAGTTTTTTAAATTTTTGTTTCCCTACCTACCGAATTACAAAAGTTTCCCCAATAAACATTTTTTGCATTTCTCACAGTTATTTTAACAAGAGCTTGTAACCTTTCATATTAAATAAAATTCTGAAAATTCTGATTTATAGCTATGGTAGCACTTATGAATGCTAATAGCACCAGACCAAGATAATAATTGCCTTTGTATATTATGAATTGTTATAAAGACCTGGTCCTTAAATGATAAATTATAGCAATGTAATAATTCACTTAAGTCATGCTTTTCAGAAACACAAAGTGATTTTTTTAACTTATCATACAAAGCTGAATATGCAAAAATATGCATCCATCTCCAAAATACGCATTGATGTGCATTTCTTTAATTTTAGCGGGAGCAGACTTTTACTGTTTTATTGTCAATCGGTGATGTTTCGTCTCTGCTCTGCGGTGATTGTGAGTCTTTGACATAATCAGTAATGGCCACTGAAAAAAATATATATAAATGCAGAAAACTGGTGGATGATAATTCATACGTTGTTTATGTAATATATTCAGGTTCTTGTCTAATACTTTACTTGAAGGAGCGATCCAGATATCGATGTTGACGCTTCAGTTATTTTTCATTATAATAGAACCTAACGTGCACATGCCCTGGTGGGGATTAGTATAGCCCCACTAACTAGAACCAGCATCAATACATAATATGAATATATTACAGTTTATATGAATATATTAGTTTATATTTTACAGTATTTGAAGAAAAACTTTCAACACTATAAACTAGGAGGTAAAGACTAGTTTATAGTCTTTACCTCCTTTTATTACTAGACTGCACCAGCACTGTTATTCTGAAGTGCAGCAGGTTGATCTGTCTTTTATTTGAAAGCCATGTTTAAACAGCAAGCATTGATGATGTAATGTTCACTGGATTATCTCAGTCTCAAAACTGGATTTGTTTATGTATATGAATTTGAGACAATCAGTACTTCAGATTTTTTCTGAAAAAAAATCAGAAAAAATCTGATTTTTTTAAATCTTTACATTTTTGTACATTTTTATGGATTAATCAGTACAATTTTTCTCTTGGATAGTGTCACCAGATGTGCTGTGTGACCCGATGAAGGTGAAGCTCAGATTGAAGCTCCCAGCCGCTTCCAAAACCTGCAGGACTTTCACCAGGACTTGGAGACGGCTCTGAGCTCCAGATGTTCTGGTTTGGAACGTCGCATGTTGTGTAGGGTCACATGTCATCATCTTCCAGTAGGTCTCTCTTCTGAAATAAAATCACTTAAAAATTCATTACTTCTGAAGCTCATTGATTCTCAGGCATAACCTACATCTGCTGAGTCAGGAGAATGACTTCCTGTTTTTAATATGCTAAGTTTCTGATACGGGTGCTGGTTCTGTAGCTTTTATTTAATTCCTCATCCTAAACTCCAGACCTCAGGAACCGGCGTCCTGCGACTTGTAGATGTGTCCTTGGTCCAACACACTGACTAATAGCTGAATCATTTCCTCAGTGCAGTCGGGTTCTCCA
>NW_006800812.1:2304-3632 GCF_000485575.1 Poecilia formosa | reverse complement strand
GTGACAAGACTGTTACAGTTTCACCAGCAGATGTCACTATAGAGCAATGAATGAAGCATCGAGTAACGAACCTTTCTGCAAAGCAAAGGGCTGGAAAGGTTCATTGCTTCATGAGGCTTCATTTGCCCATCACTATGAAGGAGAGACTCATCTAAAAGCTGCAGGACACCACACCTCAAAGCCTGGATTTGAGGATCATTGCAGGGTTGGGCAATCCTGGTCCTCGAGGGCCAGTGTCCTGCAACTCTTAGATGTCTCCCTGGTCCAACACACTTGAATCCAACAGCTGAATCACCTCCCTAGTGCAGTCAGGTTCTCCAGAGTCCTGCTAACGACCTCATTATTTGACTCAGGTGTGTTGAAGTTGAGACAAATCTAAAAGTTGCAGGAGACCGGCCCTCCAGGCCTGGAGTTGCCCAGCCCTAGCTGGTAGTTTACTTTTGTGAAGTCATCAGCTGCAACAAGCTTGAATTGCATAAAGCTAATCTCTGTCCTACTCAAAGTCACTGGTATAGTTTAGATAGAGCTGTGGCCAGAAAAAGAAGGCTGATTCTGTTCTGGGACGACTGTAGAGCCTCTGGAGATAATGGTGCGAAGAAGGATTCTTCATAAAATCCAGAGAGTTATGGATAACCCTGAGCATCCTCTTCATGAGACTGTCTGAGAAAACAGTGTGTCTTCAGATTCGCTGTAATACAGACTGCACCAGAGATCTTTCCTGCCAACAGCCACCACCATCTACAATAACTCTTTGAAGAATCTGAATTAATGACATTACAACATAATTTAATTTCCCTTTCTGATAAAGTATTTTTGAATTTTAAAGTACTACCGCAACCTTTTTACAGTACTTTCTTGTGAATATTACAATGATCACCGGCTTTGTGGTCCCAGTCTAATAAGATGTCTGCATAGTGTATTGCTAAATTAGCCAGGTTTAGTAAAAATGTACAATTATTGGTGCCTTGAAAAGCATGAAAGTTGGTACAGTTGTAAAACCAGGCACTGTTTCTGATTACCCTGGCTGATGAAGCCATTTGTTTAAAATTAATGTTTAAAATACGGGAATGAATTTAAAGCAGAACATCAGTTCTTTATTAATGTTCAAACAACATGTAGGAAAACCTCAAGTTAAAAATTCTGAAAGGTCTGGGAATCCTTTAAAATGGACATGGATGATCCATGGAGGACAAGTTATACTAAATAAATGTCCAGAAGTATCGAGAGACTTGGTGGATCAGGTTCTTTCACAGGATATAAAAGTCGTTCTCACAGTCTGAAGGATTTCATGTCTCAGAGATTCCTAAAGGACACAAAGAAATAAATAT
>NW_006800812.1:0-1304 GCF_000485575.1 Poecilia formosa | reverse complement strand
GTAGGAGGGTATACCGCTCCAAGATGGCCGCCGTATTTCCTGCGCCGGAGCGACCAATGCGGGGTCTACTCTTTATATTATGTCTATGGACATGCCTATCACACACATATCAACACTAAATGTAACAATAATGACCAATATAAAACACAGGAAATATGAAGATCAGCTAAATTCTCGTTGCAGGAGCTACACAGGACTCGCTGAACGCTACGAACCGCCGCTGTTGTCACGGTTGCCTAGAGACGGACACTACGCAGATGCTGTGAACTGCCGTCAACCCGCGTCTTTTTAAAACATCCTCAACCCGTAGTATCAGGCTATCTGTGGATAGGAACCTTTGTGCTGTATTATGTTTGGGAGCGGGGACAGAATAAAAGAGCACCTGCTAAGATGGAGTTGTCTCACGCGTGCTTCTGTGTAGCCTCAAGGTTCAATAGTAATAAGTTAGAGTTCTAGCACATTCTGCTGTGGAAAAGTACTAGTACGATACTGAGTTAATTTTGGGTGTTCCACAGAATGCATCTTTCTGGGGTGTGATTTAAGGCTACATTTCTACATGTGCTTACATAGACCCTCATAACAAATCCTATTCAGAAAGGGGGATGTAGTATCAGGCTATCCGTGGATAGGAACCTTTGTGCTGTATTGTGTTTGGGGGCGGGGACAGAATAAAAGAGCACCTGCTAAGATGGAGTTGTCTCACACGTGCTTCTGTGTAGCCTCAAGATTTTATTGAATTATACATATCGGAGAACAGAACACGATTCTCCACCGTCCTTAGAAGTAAAGCCTCTCGTAAAAATACAGACGTGAGAAGGAGACGCAAATCCTAGGCTGAACATGTTAGTGAGGTTTAACACAGGCAATTAAAAAAAAAGTGTCCATCGTATCATAGTGCTATACCAGACAGAATAGATCACAGCAGACCCTGATTGTAGCGTCCCGGTTGAAAGGATGGTCTCTCAAACTGATGGTTCACGTTTCTTTATTCAACAGCCTTTGTACATGAACACACTTACGGTGTGTTACACCGCTACAAAATATACAAATAAAATACCATTAGTAATTCAGTGTTGTTCTAACCTTCTACCTTAACCTATGAATTCTTTACCTTATGTGCTATAACCAGGCACGTGCAGAGGGGGGGAGGGGCTGGGTGTGCTTGAGCACCTGCCCTTTTTGCTCCTTGCCCCAAAGTGCCCTTTTGGTCAAATTTTTTTTTGTTGGTATTATTATTTTCAAAGCCCTCTTCTGACACATAATAACATGTACTAAAATTATTTTTTTATTTTTTTTATTTTTTT
>NW_006800811.1:94244-95852 GCF_000485575.1 Poecilia formosa | reverse complement strand
GGCGTGCCAAACGTGCTCTCCAATATTTCGAGGTACTCCATAGCTGTTGCATCATGGTTGTTGAAACGAACGGCCTGCAATATTTCCAGAGCTGGACCCTTCACACTTTCCATAACTCTCATTTTCATTTCTCTCTCAGGTCGATCAGACTCTTCTATCATAAGCCTGGCTTGTTCAATCCAGTTCTCCAATGTCTCCTCCCCTGGAGGAGTGGGTTGCACTCCAGAGAAAGTGCGTAGACGTCGGTAAGGGCTACCCTCACTGCTTGAACGAGGATTTGTCATTTGAAGGACTTCACCAACTGCTCTTATAATGGCTTCAGGGGTGGATGTTCTAAATGGGGAATCTTGACCCGAGTCAACAAATGGGTTACATTCATTTCCAGAGTTCTGTGGTTCATTTTCCTCTTCAGAAGGTCCAAAGATTCTCCATGGCTCATCTGAGCCCTCTTGCAAGACATCCAGTGGACAGGCTTTTGCATTGACTTTCTGCCTACACTCACACAGCACAGTTAAACGTTGAGTCTGCGGATCATACATCCTACCTCTCACTTTAACCCGACCAAGTGCTTTGATTGACTGCAGAGTTTCTTCAATGGCATTCACCTCTACCTCTTCTGGGACATTCTTAACCAATATGTCAATACCTTCCCCCTTACACCAGTGCCTCAACTGAGCCATCCCCATGACCTTTACTATAGTTCTCTAAAGGATTAGTGCTTAGTTAGGTTAGGTTAGGCAAACTGAGCAAGTTTGAACTAGTTTTTCGTTTCTCTGGGTCAGACTAGAAATATTTTATTTTATTTATTTATTTATTTTTACATTCCCCGTACGAGCCACCACTTTATGTAGCACCTTAAACCACTCTATGAGAAAAAACTAAAATGGTGGGTGCTTGGGTTCGACATCAATGAGGTACACCATTATGTAGGCAATACCACTGACCTGGTTTGTAACAAATATGACCCAGAGAAATGGAAATTCAGGCAAAATTACTCAGCTTCACTTTATTAACTACGGTGACAGGGAACCCTCACTGTTAATCACCAGTTGAACTGTAAGCTGTGAACACTTTTAAGATTTAGGGAAAACAAAACAAAATAAAACAAAAAACAACATATACTTTTCACATAAGGCAGGCCAACTAAACAATTAATGTTCACAAGCAATGCCCAAGCTAGTATATCGTCCTGAACAGTCAGTTCTACTCACGACCTTCAAATGGCGGTGGGAAAATGGGAAAAAAACCGGAGAAAACCCAACGTTGCAGGCCTGTGACCAACGAGGCGTAGATGTTGAAATCCCAGAGGGAGGATGAAGGAAAGAAACAATTTGAGAGCGGTGCAATTCGGAGAAAACATAGGAAACGCTGAGATGCCTCCCTCCTCTCAACTTCACAGGGGCTCAACGGCTGCCGCAGGACCGTGGCGCTAAAGCGTTAGCCCACTTAGCTTAGCCCGAAGTCCGTCGCGACCACTTGCTCCGGTCCCCTCTTGGCTCGTCCCTCCAGCGTCAACTGAACTCCTTCAACTTTCCCGACTTCCGTGCCCTCTCGTCCTGTTGTCCCTTTGTCTCTCCTTTTCGTCTGTCTTTTTCCCTTTCTTATTTA
>NW_006800811.1:87343-93374 GCF_000485575.1 Poecilia formosa | reverse complement strand
GAGGAGCAGATGATGGAGTTCTGGGTCCAGTAGAACCGGGTCGACTGGACTGAAGGAGGGAAACATCCTGAAAGCTGCAGTAGCTTTTATATAAAAAAAAATGTTTTTACATATTGTTTGGTATGAGACAAATCAAGCTCCTCTGTTTTCTTCACATTGCTGACTAGAAACAGCCAATCAGAGCCAGTCTTATGCTGTCAGTCACCCTCCTTGATTGACAGCGCCAAGCCCCGCCTCCTGGCTCTGATTGGTTGTTTTTGGTTCATTTCTAGCAGCAGATCCATCTGTTCACAGATAATCTGTGTCATAACAAACATGAAGACAGTTTGAATAAATGTGTAAAAACATTTTTATAATTGTCACAAACTGCAGCTTTCATGTTAGAAGCAGATAAAACAGTCGAGTCGTTTCTGCTCCTGATTCTGTGACTTTCTGTCGTCTTCCTCACCTCGGGGCTCATTGTTCAGTGACAGCAGACGGCTGAACCAGTTGATGTTTGTTTCTGCTGCTCAGACACTAATGAAGTGTCCAAAGGGATCCTGACAGCAGCTTCAGGGACCTCCAGACTTTGTGGAGACACACACACTCATGTTTTACTCGTGGAGCACGCCTGCATGGCGACGCCTAAGAAAATGGCCACCCAGCAGCGATCTGTGCAGTGGCGTCCTGCAGGAACGACTCGGCCTGTGATGTGGTCGCTGCAGCACTAACTGACTAGCGCCGCAGTTCCTTAAAAGCTGCTGAGCGCTTCAGCAGAGACGCGCTTTCTGCTTTACAGCCGCAGTTAAATCCCAGAAAAACTAACAAGTTTAATGTGTGTGCAGGATTATTGAATCGAGCTGCTGCTGCACAGCTTCACTTAATATTCATTAAAAAACAAACTGCTTCATATGCAGTATAACTGTTATTATTAAACCAGAGAAGCGGAGTTTATTGTGATCTGCAAAACTATTCATATCCTTTGAACTTTTTCACTTTCAGTCTCTTAAAAAATATTTGACGTTTCATGAGCAGTGGTGTTGGGGCTAAAGTAAAACTGCAGAGTCTGTAATTAACTAATCACATTTTAATTGACAAAATGAACAACATTTTCTATTCCAAAGTCCTTTTTGCAGCTAAATTATTGATGAGATAAAAATCATAAATATTTATAGTTTTTGATCTTCAGGTTCTTCAGCTGATTGAACCAAAGTTCATCTTTGTTTCTCTGATAATTCGTGGCTTTTCTTTAGACATCTGGACTGTGGACGCTAACATTAGCGTTAGCTGCTACATGCTAGCATTGAAATGCTATTTTAAGCTAGCATAGCTACAATATGCTAACTCCTTTTAGCACAACTTGAACACAACATTCAGTCGATGTGCCAGAGGCCAAACTGTTGGTCTATAAGGAAAGCAAAGCATAACTATAACTTTTATTTTTATTTTTAACCAATCCCGCTCATAGTATTTCCAAAGTGTTAGCTTCGTGAAAAAGCAGAGCTTATCTGAAATGCTGCTCGTTTCATGGGGACATAAAAAACCTGTTGAGTCATTTATATAAAATTCACTTCATTTTATATTTTAAAGCACTAATTCACAACGGATGTCATTCTACAATTCATATCTAACTGTATAGAATCCAGTTTAGTTTAAATGACATTTGATCAAACAACCAAAGCAAGCATGTGGCGCCTACGGGAGGCCATTACTGCCATGAAACAAAAAATAAAAGCCCAACAGGAAGTCTTCATTACGAGAATAAAAGTCTTAATTTCGACTTTCAAAATCAAAGTTATGAGATAGAAAGTAAATAAGATATAAAGTCATAATTATGAGATATGGGCTTCTATAGAAGAATCCTTAGAGAAGCAGACTCATATTTATGACTTCAACTCATAATAATTACAATAAATCCCATAACTATGAATTTGAATCGCATTTTTATGAGTTATATCTCTTAATGTTGATTTTCTCTCATAATGGACTACAGCTGATAACTATGACTGTAAACCCATGATTATGACCTCTTGTTGAGCTTTAATTTTTCCTTTCATGGCAGAAATGGGCTTCCGTAGATGACAGTAGAACTAATAACTCCCTTTTAAGGAACACCACTGAAGGAGAGAGTGAAAGATAACAAAGCACAAAAGAAACTGATGTAAACATAGAGATTGTTTAATAAAACATATTTTCACGTGTCTCCATGGTCTGAATCTTCAAATCTGTTGAGTTTGTTATGGATCAATATGAGAATTTAAATCTTTTTTTTTTTTAACATTCTTTATTTAAGAATATTATGAATCCAACCCATATGCATATGTATATCTATACATGCACATACATAGTACAACAGAAGAGAGAGAGAGAGAGAGAGAGAGAGAGAGAGAGAGAGAAAGAAAAGCCTCAGCAAACATTTAAATTCATTTCAGCAATTGACATTTGTTAGAAAGGCCCTCATGGGGAGGTGCACATATCCAATGTCTTCCATTAAAAGAGAGACACATACAAAGGGGACCGACAGCTTTTTATAACCCACAGCATCTTTATCTGTGTGGCCCTCCAAAGAGGGAAGTAGCTGGGGCCCATACACTCAGAAAAACGTCCATTTTTACATGAAGTTTTGCCGTTATCCTTTCCATTATATACACATTCTTCAATCTTTTCTGCCATTGTTGAAGGATGGGAGGTAAAGGTTTCAGCCAGGACACAGTTATCATTTTCCTTGCAACCAGTAGAAGAATCTGTGGTAACTGGATTTCCCTTTTCCCAATGTTTCCTCCTGGGGTCAAACCCAATATATAGAGAATTTAAATCTTTGAACCGACTGAATCCCACAGAGGAAGAATCAGCTGGTTCTCTGAGAACGGCGACCGTTTCCTCAAAGTCGTTTTCTGGATAATTAGATTGAACTTTTGACCTGAAAGCGATTTGAATGCTGAACATAGATCTGTAATTTGTAGAAGTAAACATTGAAATGCTGCTTGGTTTGGCTCAGTTTCTGATTTAGCCCATTTACAGCTAATTACATGTAATTTATGCTTCATTTACATTCCAGCTGAACAAGGCCGACTGCGGCGCTGTCAGGTTATTTTTAATGTTTTCCTTCAAAACACACACACACACACACACACAGAAACACACACACACACAGAAACACACACACACACAGAAACACACACACACACACAGACAGACATTGTTTTAGGTTAATGACTAAAGTAATTTTGTAGATAAAACACTGTCAGTATGAAGAACATTTAAAACTGTTATTTGAGTTTTTTTAAATAATCCATCTGGGAGAATAAAACACAGATTCCCCCCATTCGCAGAAATAATTATTGATATAATTGATAAGCTGTTAACATCTTTTAAAATGTGTGTTCAAACGAGGTGCACCACAAGATTTGATCTCATTGTCAAACGATTGACCTTTGACCTCTGATCAGTAGAGGTCTGTTTTCTGTTTATTGATATTTTTCCACTATTTTAATTTGTCAAAAACTCTTGTTCTAATCTGTTTTATTGATCAGCTTCTCCGTCCGTTTTGTCTTTTCTTTTTATTTCAGCTTTTGCTGTTTTGTCTCTGAATCTTTCCATAGATCATACTTATCATCTTTTATTGATTAACTTTGTGTCTCTCACAGATAAACTGAATCTGAACTTTTCTGTCAGGTTTAGTTGGCTCTAGTGTCTGACAGGAAGGGGGAAGACGTGGCGCCGGGCCGGGAATCGAACCTGCGACCGCCGCCACCAGGACTGAGGCTGTGCTTTGACCTGCGCCGCCACACCACCATATTTCTGAACTGTCACATGGATAATCTTTTATAAACTATAAAATAATCTTAATTTCTCCTGTTAACAAAACATTTTCCTTCTTCTTGACTTCAGTTTGATGTGGAATAATTTTCACACTTTTCCTTCCTGATCTCAGAACAGATCCAAAGCTCAGCGTCTGGTTAGTGTTGTGGTTTATTTCCTGTTCCTCTCACGGCGCGCTGTCATCTCTGGGCTTCCTGTCCGCCTGAGAGTCGCATCAGTCAGTCTGTAGAGAAGACGGATCCATAAACAAGACGAGCTGACGGGAATCTGGCTTTGACTGGGCCGCCTGCAGGTCCGGCTCAGGACACCGTCCTGCTGACGGAAACAGGAACGGAGCATCCTCATTTACACACAGCTGCTCCATTTTACTCTAAAGCTCAGCTTAGCCGGCCAGGAGGCTGCAGCTAACCGTGAGGATCCATGACTCTGATGGCTAATCAACTATTATGATGATTGATTTATTCATCTGGTGATGAATCAACTATTCTGGCAACTAATCAGATGAAAAATGTCCATATTCTGTGAGGATTTGAGTTTTTCTGTCAGTTGAGTCTCTGTGCCGACCCGATGCTGTGTCCTGTTCCCCACCTGAGTCGGTTCTGTCCGTTGCTGCTTGAGAGCTATGTGGGGGAACAGGACACAGGTTCCCCCACCTGTGTCCTGTTCCCCACCTGTGTCCTGTTCCCCACCTGTGTCCTGTTCCCCACCTGTGTCCTGTTCCCCACCTGTGTCCTGTTCCCCACCTGTGTCCTGTTCCCCCACCTGAGTCGGTTCTGTCCGTTGCTGCTTGAGATCCGTTTCTCCATCATTGAACCGTCATTTATTCATCACACCTGGCTCCACGTCTACCTCACCACCTCACATCATGACACATTCTGCAGATTTTTCATTTAACCATTTTTTAATGCAATAGAAGAAATACATTTTAAAATGCAAAATAAGAAAATACACATTTTGTAGCCTAAAATGCAACAACGCAGCATCCTTTGGTAAACAATCCTCCAAACATCAACCTGTAAAAATCTGTAACTGATTAATAACTGGACAGCAAAAGGTGTTTAATTTATTATTTTTATTTGAACCATTTTAGGTTAAAATTGTCTGTTGTGAAGTTTCATATGGGAAATGTTCAGTTTTTATGTAAAATGCAAAATGTTCTATTTTTGTTCAGTTTTGATTTGATTTCTGCTCTGAACATGTTGCTCTTTCACCAAATGTTTCTTCTAGTTGGTTTACTCCAGTTACTGATGAATATCAATAATCGATTAATCAATTAATCTGATTAATCGTTTCAGGCCTAATGGGGATCTGAAACATTTTTTATCATCATGGAAGAAAAGCCTGAATCTGTGGTAGAGATCGGACTTCCAGCAGGTTGACAGAGGCAGAGCCATAGTGGCCCAGTCAAAGTCCAGCCTGTGGCAAAACTTGAAGACTGACCCAATTCTCAATTACCCACTATTTTGTTTTACTTTATCAAATAAAACCTCAATAAAACCTGCTGAAATTTGTGGTTGTGAAGTAAGAAAATGAAAAAAGAAACCAAAATGTTCCAGGTGTTATGAATATTTTTGCATCTATTAAATATATTTCTGTTCTTAAAGAAAAAAACGTAAATCCTTCCCTGAACAAAGTGCAGTCCTGCAGCAGTCAATCATTAACTGAACATTTTAGAAGCATAAACTTTGACCCTGTCTCCTGATTCCAGATCCTGGAAGAGCCACCAGAGAGACTGAAGTTTGGTTCTCTGCTCCTTCCCCAGCGTAACGCAGTGTGAATATGAATCTATAATCATGTCCTTACATGGCCTTTAAAAGGAATGCACTGCAAAACAATACATCTTACCGATTATTTTGGTCTAGTCTCCAGAGCAAATATCTTTGTACACTTGAATTTCGGGGAACATATCATGCAAAATCCACTTTTTCAGCCCTTAAATAATTACTTTTTTGTATGTTGAGTGTCTACAAGAGCAAAAAAGATTGAATATATTCTCTCTGGTGATGCTTAGATATTATTTTTGGATTATACTTTTCAGTCCATTCCGTTTTCTCCATTCGCTATTACTGGGTTTCAGATGATGTAGCACCGACGTCACCCAATGCACATGGAGGACAGGAAGTAAGTTCAGTCCATTTATTTCTGCTGATCCAGCATCAAAATGTCTAAAGTCTGTGTCCTTTACGGTTGCTCCAACTGTTCTAATAGAGAGAACTCCATACAGGAGGTT
>NW_006800811.1:84885-85728 GCF_000485575.1 Poecilia formosa | reverse complement strand
TAATAACTCCAGTAATAACTCCAGTAATGACTCCAGTAATGACTCCAGTAATAACACCAGTAATAACACCAGTAATGACTCCAGTAATAACTCCAGTAATAACACCAGTAATAACACCAGTAATGACACCAGTAATAACTCCAGTAATAACACCAGTAATAACTCCAGTAATAACACCAGTAATAACACCAGTAATAACTCCAGTAATAACTCTGTTGGGTTCCTCTGACTGTTTGGTTCTGCAGGTTCTTCATTCCCCTCCTGTGTGTCAGACTCCAACTCCAACACGGAGGGTTGGATGATCCAGTGTTATGTTGTTGACGTCTTTAGTAAACTTGGGAATAAAAAGTTTCTCTGCTGTTAGATAATCATATTGCTGCTATCAAACTACAAAATGTGGTGGAGTGACCACTCTGCGACTTGGAGGAAGCCAGACAAAGTTGGTAAAATGATGTTTTTGCAGCATAAGAACATTTTGGTGCTGCAGTGTTTACATAGTGACAGGAAGCAGACAGTGTCTGGTCTCTGCATCGGTTCTTGGGATCCACGTGGCAGATTGTTGCTCCAGCCGCCTCGGTGAATCAGCCTCCCTCATGTTAACTCAACATCCTGTGTCCACACACTCTTCCTGGCCTTCACGTCGTGTGTATGTAGACACAATCACAAATACTTCCTGAGGTCAGTAGATAACACAAACTAACAAATATTGCTTTGGATCCTACGCGCGCGCACGCACACACACACACACACACACACACACACACACATTCAGACAGCCTTGTACTCTGCAGTCATGGTCCAGGGTTCAGCAGAGAAGTTAAACGTTAATCTGCTTTAAAATAG
>NW_006800811.1:66912-84652 GCF_000485575.1 Poecilia formosa | reverse complement strand
CCGGGGGCAGGAGGCGCCGCGTCGGGGGCAGGGGGCGCGGCACCGGGGGCAGGAGGCGTTGCACCGGGGTTCTGACTGTTTTAACACCAACAGTTTTCCTGGGGAGACGGTTTCCATCCTCACTATAGTTTTACTCCAAAACTGTGGCATTGTGTTTGTATTAACAATCTGAATGTCCAGTGAAACTGATGTCTGTTTATATCTATGTGAACAAAGAATCTCTGCTCTGAGGTTCCTGTTCCTTATGTACGGAACACCAACAAGGCCAAAAAGGTGTGAAGTTTCATGTGCCTTTTATACGCAAAATTATGATGTTAACACTCAAGTAACTGCAAAGTGTATGTTAATTAATAAACCACCAGTGAATGACAGATTGTTTTAATTCAGTCAGTGTATTTCTTGAATAAAAAGAACCAATCAGAATTAAGTGAAAATACTACCTTAAGAAAAAACAGAAGAAATCAAAACACTGCAAAAGCATAAAATATTAAAAGTATTTTTATCTAGTTTCCAGTTCAAATATATTCATATGCTTGAAGTGAGACTAAACTAACTTGCAAGTTAGTTTTCAGCAAGATGTGGGAGTCTATTTTACGTCAGTGATTCCTACTGCCAGATTATTTTACTTATAACATTAGAAAAATGTCTTATTATAAGTGAAATCTGCCAGTGGAACTAGAACTGGGTTACTAGGGGTTGCCGGGTAACAGGTTGGGCATGGCCGGGGTTGCCAGGTAACTGGCTAGGCATGGCCGGGGTTGCCAGGTAACAGTGCAGTGCCCATTGGTTGTGAAATAATCTGCCAGTGAAATTAGAAATTCTTTTTACCAATTTTGAGGAATTACATACTAACTTGGTAGGTTCTGTGTTTTTGCAGTTAAACTCTGTTATCTTTCAAAGTTTCTTTGTGATAAATGTCTGATATTATGAGCCTAAAGACTGAAGTTAAAGCTGTTTTTATTTATTGATGCAACATCAGTTAGAGTCTCAGGTTCAGATGATGTAGCATAAATGCATGTTCTTGTCATTTCGAGCCACGTCTCAGACGTCCTGATTGAATCTCACCCAGACTGACTTGGTCCTGGAGGTTCATGGAGATTTGTGGCTCATGAGAGACGAGATGGAAACACAGCCCACACACCGACACACACTCAGCGACTCGTCACGTCACTGCTGCCCTCTCCTGCCTCTCTTGACCTTTAACCTCGTCTCTTCATTCTCGTCTCTTTCATCTTCCTCTCCTTTCCTTATATGGTCGTTTGCTTTAGTTTTGCTGATTTATTCATTTGGTTTGTTGTAATTCTCTTTTTTTCGCTAAACGCAGGTAAACGGTTACAAACTAAGGATTGGGGCCAATATTGAGTAAATATTAGTCTGAACAAATCACATAAAAAGTAAAACTTTTCTACTAGTAACAGAAACAGGCTTACTTACCATTAGTGGACAGTAACTGAATATATTTATTTGAGAAATACTGAAGTTTGTTTTTTGGAAACTTATGACTTCACTACATTTAACTGTTAAAACACAAAATCTTACCAACTAATCATGAATTAATTTTTAGTGCAAATATTATAAATCTTAACTTCCAAGTAACAATATGGGACTCCTCTTCAGTCAATATGTTAGAATATGTTCTCATCTTAACTTGTCTTTGAGTTATTCTGTGTTATGTGTTCATGTTTTCTAATTTACTTTGAAAGGTAAAGCTGCAAGTTCTGTATCCTGTCACTTTGTTTATGTGCATGTTGTACTGCTGTTGTCCACCAGGGGGCAATGAGAGTGAGTTCTTGTGTAAAGGCAGCACTGTTCTAACCAGAGAAGTAGAGATGAAGTTAACCGAAGGCTGAACGTTAGCAATAAAGTGAACACAGCTATCTAACGAAAAGAAGTGTTTCATTTTAAAGATGAGTACTGAACAAGAGAACCCAACACAATAATTCCTTAATACTGTTTGACTTATAACAAGACATTTTATCAGTGAAATAATGATTTGTAAAAAACAAATCATTAGGAAAATTAAATCCATTATTGCTGATATTTCTCATCCTTTACATGCCGAGTTCCAGTTTCTGCCGTCTGGCATCAGGCTCAGACGGTTCCATCTCTCTTTGGTTCCTACAGCCAAATCTCTTTTAATGCAGGACTCGCACCTGATTTAGTGTTTGTAGTGACCGTTGGTCACTAATGAAATAAATACACTGCTGTGCTCTTCATGCATTGGTTTGTATTTCATGTCCTTTTGGTTTGTTTTGTTGTTTTTTATTTTTTAAGCTTTGATACTTTGTCTTTTAGTTTTTATACTTGCTGTAACATCATTTGCTCATTTGGGACACGAATAAATCTGAATCTGAATAATCAGCCAGTGAAACTATATTAACCTGCAGCAGTTCAGAGGGCTGCAGGTTAAAAAGCAGAAAACACTTTTATGTCTGTTTTATGCTTTTGTTTAGTTTAAGGTTGATTTTTATTGTACAGTGCTTTGTGATTTGATGTCTGTGAAAAGTGATTTATTAATAAACTTACTAACAATTCAGCATTACACAGAAACTTTATCCACCTGCTGCTCTGCACAGATACATGTGGTATATTTTTATTTTCACAGCAATTTCCAAGCCTGTGAACTTATTTACTGACAATAGGAAAACAAGTGATTTTGGTCATTCAGCCTCCGCCATTTTGTCACCATGGAAACGGTGTTTTGACAGTGATGATCAAACAATAACAAGCAGTTATTGATATAATTATAATCAAACCAGACAAACTGAGAAAGTTAGAGCAGCTTTATTTTAAATTATACTTTATTTCATATAAAAACAAAACAATAGACAAATAAATTAGATATTTCTAAAATAATTCTCTGCTTGAGGACAAAGTTTACAAATTGAGTTGGTAGTTAGGAGTTTACAGGAATGTAAAAATGCAGGTGAATTTAAATGCCAATATAAGAGAAATTTCTATTAAAAAAACACAAAATAGCAGAAATGGTTGAATCCTAACAAACACAAAATGATGGAAAGAGGGAGGATAAAAGTTTCCATTTTCATTTTCTGCTGTTTGTTTTTCAGACTCAGGAGAAATGTCTACAGCTGCTTCGAATTAAGATTTGTAATTTAAAGAGACAGGAGGCTTAGGCGTCAGGATTGGGATGTTTGAAGGAGACATTAGCATAATAAGAGCCTCTTCATTTACACAGCAGCTCCAGCTTCCCAAAGAGCTGCTCCAGTCTGCAGTCACACCCATTAAGCCGGCAAAGCCCCATTGTCCGGCCCGGCTGTGGACCCTGCCGCCCCTCGCCACCAGATTGGGCCGGGTGAAGGGTTACTGTCACACAATGGAGCGCCCCCTCCTCCTCTATTTGAAATCAATCACACAGCCCCCCGTCAGCCGTGACAGTGGGCCTGGCCAGGTCCCCACAGAGCCCCACGCCGGTAACCGTTCATCCTCCTTCACTGCAAAAACACCAGATCTGACCAAGTATTTGGTCTAGTTTCTCGTGCAAATGTCTCAGTTCACTTAAAATATGAACTAACTAACATACAAGTAACATTTTAGCAAAATGTAGGAGCCGGTCTTTAGTCAATAAAGTTCAGATTATTTATGTTTCTCTGATAACGTGAAAAATGTCATAAGTGAAGTAATCTGCCAGTGGATCTGGAACTGGGGTTGCTAGGTAACGGACTGGGCTGAACTGGGGTTGCTAGGTAACGGACTGGGCTGAACTGGGGTTGCTAGGTAACGGACTGGGCTGAACTGGGGTTGCTAGGTAACAGCGCAGTGCACACAGATTGTGAAATAATCTGTCAGTGGAACTAGTGGGTTTTTCAGAGCAGATTAAGGAATTATTGACCTAAAACAAACTCCTATTTCTTCCTGAAGAGTTACCTGTAAGTTAGTTTTATTTTATTTTGAGTGAACTAGAAACTACACCAGAAATACTTACAAGTTTTTTTGCAATGTTTTCTTGACATAAATCTCAAGAACACAAACAACACAGAAAGTTTACATCTCTGTTCAAATGGATAAATTATCAGAAATTGTGTTTGTGGCTCTGGGGATTCATCAGAAGTAATTTAATTTACATTTCTGACGTGAGCTCCTTTAAAAAGCTGACAGGTTTTCGATATCAGACGTTGACGAAGACCACAGCAGATTTTAACATCTCAAAACAACACTGCAAAAACACTAAACCTCACCAAGTATTTTTTGTCCAAATGTCTCAGCACACTTAAAATAAAACGAAACAAAAGTTCTGTTTCCACTGGCAGATTACTTTATGTATAACAGTTTGTTTTCCCAACTTTTTAATCAATATTAAGGAATTATTTATTTGGAACAAGCTCCTATATCTTGCTGAGAAGTTACTTGTCAGTTAGTTTTGACTTATTTTAAGTGAACGATGATATTTGACCAAAACTACTTGGTAAGATTGAGTGTTTTTGCAGTGAACAAGCCGTCGTTATCGTCACAGTGGAGTTTTGTTTAGCAAGAAACTGTTAAGTATCAACAGAAAATGAAGCATGGAGGTGGTGCACCACTGATAATCGTCCTGTGTGAAACATGCACAAATGTAAGTAAATTAAACAGCTTCATATGGAGACACCTGACGTCTCAAAGCAAATAAATATCTTTAAATTGTCCACGTTTGCAGGAAAGAAGCTGGTCATGGGGGCGTGTCTGCCACCATTGGTCTTCCTGTGTGAAACAAACTGAGAATGGAGCATTTGCTGTCAGAATAATGAGTGAAAATGTATAAATACAGTCCACTGAAATCACAGTAATGTTTAAGCTTTTCACAACAATTTATGCTTTTATCGGTCAATCAGAAAAATGGAAAACTTGATTGATTTTGACTGACTGCTGCCAGTGCTTGCAGTAACAGATGTACGGGATTCCAGTGCTGCTAAAATTTGTAAGCACTGTATTTGTATATACGCAGAAACTCCAGATGTGTGTGGACTTTTGCCATTATTTTATTTTAATTTTCTTTCTTCTTTGAGCAGAATGTTGTTGCCTTAAGCAAAATTAAAAATGCAAACTAAAGTAGTGAGTATTTATTGGTATTTATGGGTTTCACGGGGGAAGATCATTCATGGCGCACCACCTCCAACCTACATTCTCCACTTAAATCATCCTGTTTTTTCTTAAATATGTGACATTATCTTCACAAAATGAGTTTTGACTCACTCCAGTCTACTTCTGTCTCTGTCCTTCTCATATTAGCCGTTAGCTTTAGCCTCAGGTGAGCTAAACTGAATTAATGCTAAATGAAGTTTCCTAGTGTTATTTACTACAGATAAGATAGTAACTGCTTAGAGTGAATCTCAAATCCAAAAGACTCAAAACCTCAACTGTTTTTGTGGTTCCACTTTCTTTGAGCTGAAGGTAAAATAAAAATTCAAGATTTTAATTTTCTCAAGTAAAACTCTCGAACCGTCTCCAGCTTTTTTTCCTTTCTCAACCTCTAAACTTCGAATACGTTTGGTACTTTGAGTTCAACATTTTCTCTCATTTTCCCAACAATGACATCATTTTTATGTCATTCAGAATAATTTGTGAAAAGCAGTTGTTTTTCGATATGTTCATAAAATATTTTATTACTCTAATATATTCACAGGAAATCATCAGTTCAGGCACTTTGCTGCCACTACAGCAACTTCTTAGAGTGAGAGATCCTGAGATTTAAGACTTCTTCTTTTTTAAATAAGCAATACAAACGTAAAATATTATTATATAGAGCAATTTATATCAACAATCAATTTCTTAACTTTTTATCATAGCAAAATAGTAATTTGTCTTTAAAACGTCTTCAGGTCTGCAGCCCTGGTTTTTGGGTTGGTGAAGCAGCTCTTTGTCCGTCGCCTCTCCAGAGGCGAACTGACCGCAGAAAAAGCACAGATTGAGTTTTGAGTTCCAGCGTCTTTCCTGCAGCGCCGCCTCGTTTCACCGTCAGCAGCCGGTTTCAAGCCAGCAGAGTTCAGCTTGTCCTCCTGAGCGCTACGTGCGTTTTCCTCCGCTGGCCTCAGTGCTCCGTGTGGATATAAATGCCTACTTCTATCTAAGGGCTTCCATGAAAAGTCCAATGAGAATTACACCTTTAAGTTGAGAAATGCAACTTCGACCTTCGGTGAGGCGCCAGCAGGAAGCAGAGTCTATCGGAGAGCCGTTTTGGGGTCGATCCGAGAGCGGACGTCCTGATAGGCCAGGAGGCAGGGGTCGGTGGACAGGGCGTCATGCGTAAAAACAGAGTCGTTGTCGGAAGAGCAGGAGCTGGAAGTGTCCTCACAGGACGGCGAGTACTGCTCAAACGGCGTGGACAGGTCCAAGTACTGAGGGGTCAGAGGGAGACTGGTCAGACTAGAAATCAGGAACTAATAATATGAGTGAAAACAACAAACACATAAATGATGCAAATTCCAAAACACAACTTAAAAAGGAAATAAACTCAACAGAAAAACTGATAACAGAAACTAGAAGCAAACACAACAAAATGCAAATCCTGAAATCTCAAACTAAATGCTGCAAACACAGGAAATGCACCAAGTAAGTATGAAATACAAAAGTCCTCCAGGCCACTAGGGGGAGTCAACCAACAAATCCTATTTGTTTATGGTAAAGACAGGATATGATGATTTAAAGTTAGGGGAAAGATGGAGGAAGACAGTGAAGATGTGTCATATGACACACGGTTTTTTACAGTATCGTTTAACATCAGGATATTTACGTTGATAGTATCAGATGCTCCAGACTCCCCCTAGTGGTCTGGAGCTCTTTTGGATTTTACAGGATTTTTCCTTTTGGTTTTATTTCCTGAGGTTGCAGCAATTTCTGTAATAAATAGTTTTATTATCAATTTTATTGTTGTCACAATAATCCTACCAAATATCTTAATAAAACCTTAAATGCATATCACCCAGCCCTTATCGCAACATTTTTAGTTTGCAGTTTTTCTGCTGCTTTTGTGTTTTTCAGTTCTCAGAGACATAGTCAGACTTTGAATGGCTTCAACCCTTTACAGGTGTGTAAAATGAGCCCCATAAGTGTTTTAAACCACTGGATCATTTGAAGAGTTTTGGACTGGCTCAGTTAAAGGTTGGTACTGTAGCGGGTCTCACCTCGTCAGAGATGGAGAGCAGCGCTTTGTCCAGCTCCTCCACCAGCTGCTTGAACGTCGGTCTCTGGGTGGGAACAGCGTGCCAGCATTCACGCATCAGCATGTAGCTGCAGGGAAAGGAACATTTCACCACAACATTACAAGGAGTGAAACGGCTAATCAGATTAATTAATTACTAATTTAGCAATCGATTCATTGATAATTGGAGTATAAAGACTCAAAAAAGGCATTTTATTAAGAGAACACAAAGCCGAAATGAACCCAAAACTGTACAGAAAACAGAAACATTTTGCATCTAAGACTAAAATAAAAAAAGTTTGTAGGCAAATATCTTGTAGACCCGGTTCTACTGGAACCAGAACATCTGCTCCACCTCCAGCTGCTGTGGCTCTGAGTCAAACCAACCTGTTCCCCTCCTGGCCTGTGGGGGCGCTGCACCAAGAACCACTGAAGGAAACGACACAAAAACCTCTGAAGACACTGAGAGCAACTTCCTTCTTCACCAGATGGAAACAAGATGGAGGATTTTAGCGGTTGGAGGATTTCTCTTTAGGCTAAAGACCAGGAGCCATTTCTGCTGCTAGCGCTAGGCTAGCACGTTAGCTTTGGTTGGATTTACCCAGAATGCCCTGCGCTGTAGTCCACTTCCTGCTTTTGGAGCGGTCTCTGGTCCACTTGGCGTTCACATTCAAACCGAACCCAGACCGAGGTTTGGGACCAGAGGTCAGAGGTCGGTTAGCGTTCACACCTCACCAAGCGGACTGGAGTTTCTGGACAAAACCCAAAACCGTTTCGTTCGGACGGAGGAGTTTCTGACTTACAGCTCGTGTGTGCAGTTGGAAGGCTTGTCCATGCGGTGCCCCTCCTTCAGCAGCTTAAAGAGCTCCTCCACCGGGATGCCGGGGTACGGCGAACCACCCAGCGTGAAAATCTCCCACATCAGGACGCCGAACGACCATCTGAGAGAGAGATGGTCAGACCACCATGTTAGCTCCGGTTCCATCAGAACCCAGCGGCTCTGGAAGAGGACAAGATGGACTCACACGTCGCTTTGGTGGGTGTAGACTCTGTCAAACAAAGCTTCTGGTGCCATCCATTTCACCGGCAGCCGGCCCTGCAGAGACACGTTAGCCACCGAGTTTCACCAGCCAGGATCGGTGTGGAGAATTAAAATGACTTTCCTTTCTCATTGTCTAAATATTCTCCTCTCCTGCATCATAAGCCTCCTTCTGTCCTTCCTCCTCCTTTATTTCTCTTGTTTCCTTCCTTCATCACTACATCCAGTCTTTGCTTGTTTGCTGCCTTCCCTTCTTTGGATCCCAACTCTTCCTAATTTGAAGAGCTTTGGACTGGCTCAGTTAAAGGTTGGTATTGTAGCGGGTCTCACCTCGTCAGAGATGGAGAGCAGCGCTTTGACCAGCTCCTCCACCAGCTGCTTGAACGTCTGCTTCATAAAAATGAAGCCAATTTATTTAAGTGAATCCGGGCATTTTTCCCTCTTCCTTACTTCTTGAATCCACATCAAAATAAGCAGAAAACCAACAACTTTCTCCACCTTTCAGCCAAACTGATGAACTTTACCAAGTCCCCCTATCTTTTACAGGAGTTTTTCCTGGTGAGAAAGTGCAGCAGCACAAACTCACGTTGGTGGTTTTCTTGTAGTAGTCGATCTGGTGGACACCTCTGGCCAGGCCGAAGTCTGCGATCTTCATCACATTGTCCTCCGTCACCAGGACGTTCCTGGCTGCCAAGTCCCTGTGGATGCACTGCAGAAACACAGACAGGAAACAGAGTTGACTTTATGGCCAGTCTCTCGGTTCTGCTCCTTTAGCTGCTCGTCTGCAGTAACAGGGTTTCTGGAGGTTTCACAGCTCAAAGTTAAAACTTTTTAAGACCCTTCTGAATAAAATTTAAAACCTACATTTCCATGGAAATGTATGACCTTTGTCCAGCCAACCGGCGATAAATTTGCACTTACCCATGATACATGCAAAACAGCTAGCCAGCTAGCTAGCAAGGTTATATTAGCAGCCAGTTAGCAGTAGCCTCTCAAAATGCTATGAGACGTCCGAGTCAAACTTTTCACTGAGAAAAGTCCAATGAGCAAAGAACTACACGCAACATATTAGATTTAATCGTTCTAGCTCAAAAAAACAAATCCTGTGATTAACATATTTCAGGCTTTATTTTTGTGAATTTAGGACATTTTAAGGCCTTAATTTAAGGATGCATAATCACAGATTTTGATTCTGTTCTGACTTTCACAGAATAAACTTCACAAGAGGGCAGAAAAATGTTTTTCTTTCTGCTTTTAGAGTCATGAAAGCTTTCGGATAAGTCTGGGTTGTTATTTCAAGGCCCATGGTAAAACGTAATTGCACATTCTCTGCCCAAATGAAAAGACTGGTAGTCTAAAATCAGCTCACAGGGCCTCATTGTAGTGAATTCCACAAAAATAAAATTGTCTTTATATAGAAATCCTGGAGTTTAAACCAACCCTTCAGGAAGAGGAGAAAAAAGAAATCAGTGTTTGCCCACATTCAACGTATGTCATTAAGTTTATTTTGGTTTTCATTGGAAATAGTCGCGGGGTTTGTGGGGAGCTGCAGAACGAACCGCTCTGGGTTTGTGGGTCTCCCCATAATGGTGGGTTAGTTTCAGACTCTGGCATTCAGCAGAGCCAGAAACTTGATGCCAGACGACGGCTCTGCTCCGCTCGCCTGTTTGCTAACAGATTTATGGCGACGTTAGGAAGGACAAAGCCCTGCAAGCTGAAGGGACAGGCAGATGGAGAGTAAACAGGACTGAAGCTGCGGCAGCTCGCTGCTCAGGAATGCCGCTCCGAGACACCGGCTGGCACAGACAAAGAGACGTGTTGATAAGACGCACTCACAGACAGAGTGCATGCTGGGAAAATGAAAGGAACTGAAAAATGGGGTGAAGGGGGCAAAGAGTAGAAAGAGAAAGGGAGGACAACAGCTGGTCCCGCCGGCGGGATTCAGAGTCAAAACACCGTTTAATGAAGGAACCGCAAGGCAATGAGCCATCAAACCGCTTCACATCCATCTGGGATGCTAAACACAGTTAGCATCACAAACCATAGCAATGTCTTCTCTTATTTTTATGAGTTCGACTATGAAGGAGAATGTCATTAAACAGATTGTGAAGCACTGTGAGTCCCACCAGAGTAATCAGATTACTTAGACCATCAGATGTGTAAAAACTGTTGATTCATGTAAGTTTCACTATATTCTCACTACAAAAACAATAAATCTTACCAGGTATTTTTTTGAAATAAGATAAAACTGACTTACAAGAAACTTTTCAGTAAGAAATGGGAGCTTATTTAAATAATGATGAAAAAGTTATAGTTCCTTTTATTTCACTTATAGCATGAGGAAAATGTCTTTTTATAAGTGAAATAATCTGATTTTTAACCAATATTACTGACTTAATTAAAGCTCAGATATTTGTTGAAAAGTTAGTTTTGTTTAGTTCTAGTCCCTCGAGATATTGACTCTATAAACTAGGCTAAAATGACTTGGTAACATTTTGTGTTTTTGCAGTGTTATTTGTGCAGCAGCCATTTTGAAACTTAACTTTGAACTGCATGGAGAGCTGAGACTCAAACTACAACCACAACAAACGAGAGATGCGCTGAGAAACTGAGCAGTGACCAAAGAATGAGCCATTTTAGCTCAACCTGCCTTGACCAGTAGCTAGGCTGTAGCTAGCACAGCTAAGCGCTAACAGGCTACACTCACAGCAGCCTGTTACCCAACAAAGAAAATGTGTTTTTGTTTTAGAGAACGATGTCAGAAGCAGCCAGCATGTGTGCAGGAAGCCATTTGAAAGGAAATTATTTGCTGCAGTCACGGCTGCCATGTTTTCAGGCAGCTATCAGAGGGACAGCAGAATCTAAAAGAATAAACTTATTACTGCAAAGTTAATCTGGATTATCCGTCTTATCTTCTCTTTCTGTCATGGATCGTCCTGCATTTGGAGATGTTGGCTAACTCTACAAACTCCAGATAATGCACACAGAGAATAATGTTTACAGTCGCTAATGCTAACTTTGCTAATTGCCAACGCAACATGGTAAAGTCATTTCCAATAGAGACCTCTCTCTCACCCGAGTTGTGCACCGTCTCTTCAGCTCTTAGTCCAGTGGAGCCCAAAGTGGTTCTGGAGGCCCTGTTTGAGTTCTCTCCCTGGTTTAACGCACCTGGATCCAGCGATGGCTCGTCAGAGGCCTGAGAGGAACGCTGACCTGCTGAGGAGGAGGTCGTTTCCACCACCAGGGAGAGAATAAAGCCTCCAGGACCCACTTTGGGCTCCACTGTCTTAGTTTCAATAAATGATGTTCAGAACAAGAAGTTTAGGGAAAATAAAGTAAATGCTTTGATTATAGTGACAGAAAACTTAAACTGGCTAAAACCTGCTTAGACAGTAGGTCAAATAGAAAACAACAGACCTCAGGGATCAGCCACAAAGCTCATTTTGTGGATCAATATCCTGGCAGGGAAACAGTTCCTCCTCCAAGCCACTTAACAAGCTTACAGTCCTGATTTACCGTTTTATTCAAGAAAAAGAAAACACCCTAAACTGAAACTCTGAGCGTTCTTCCTACAATAGTCAACACGCTGGCTGTGCCACCTTCACAAATTTACCAAAACTATAAAGATGCAACAAAAGAAGAGACACAACTATAAATCAGGAGCCAGGTAATCATCCTTCTTCAGATTGACAGCTCAACGTTTAGCATCCATAAAGTGCTTGTTGAGGGAATTACAAGCACTCAGATGTCATTCCCATTCTTTCAAGTGAACCCACCCTTTTAGAGGCCAGGTACTCCATCCCTCGGGCCACCTGGTAGGCGCAGGAAAGCAGGTCTTTGAAGGTGAGCTGCTCCTCAGGCACTTTAGTCACATCAAAGGTGTAATCCATGCCTGGAGGCCGCCTGGCCCGCAGGTACTCCCTCAGGCTGCCTTTGGAGGCGTACTCCACCAGCACGTACAGGGGGCCTGTGGAGGGGGAACAAAACAGGATGAAGGGCCGTTTGTTGTGGCTGCAGCCTCAGGGTTTGGGATCACTCAAGTTGAGACAATAAATTCGGTTTTAGGAGACAGGAAGACCATTAGAAGCTCACCATCCTGTGTGCAGACCCCCAGTAGGTTGATGATGTTCTTGTGCTTGTCCATTACTTTCATCAGCTCCATCTCTGAAATGAGGTCTGCAAGGTCTTTGTCTGTGGCGTCATCTGAAGAACAGGCCATGCCGTTTAGACCGACAGAAAGCCGAAAACTCATCAATTACTTTCATTTCTTTATTTTCACCTTTGAGCATCTTGACCGCAACAGTGGTGGCCTGATCCGGGAAGTCCTTGTTGATGCCAAAAGCTTCGGCTCTGACCACCTGACCAAAGCAGCCCTCTCCAAGAGGTTTTCCCAGAGTCAAGCTAGAGAGAGAAAAAATGAGAATTGTACAAATCCATAATTTGAACCTTTGGTTTCTTAAACTACAGGTTGGAGGGAGCCAAAAATGTCCTGCAGGCCTTTTATTTTAGGTCCCCACATGATTCGATAGCTAAACCTTTTACTGAGTCTGGATCCCAAAAGCCAAATGAAACCTCACAACCTTTTAGGATTTCAGGACACAACCTTTCAAACACACCTCACTGCTACAGGATATCAAATGTGTTTACATGAGAAAAGAAGTGCAGATGACTTACTTCTCCCTTGGGAACTCCCAGTCTGGATCGTACGGCAGCTCAAACTCCATAACTCCAGCTAGCATCGGCGAACAGCCGGACGACAGTCGAGCCACCCTCATCAGAGATGCACTGGACTTCCCAGACGAGTTGGACTCCACTGAATACTTTACAAAAAAAGACTAAAGTTTAACAACCTTCCTTTTGGATCATACATTTGTTTCTATAGACGTAGCCGAAGTATCTCCGCGTTTCTCCCAGTGTATCGTCAGCCTGGCGGCCCTCCAGGCTTGGCATCATTGGTTTAGTTCAGATGTTGTTTTTACCCACCAGTAACAGTAAAGACGGCTGAGCTGGGTTTAGCTGATTGAGTTGTCCTGCTCTGCCTGTTGGCCTCACACACATTATTTCCAGATTATGATTCTTGCTCTGTCGCCTCCAAATGTTTGTAACTTTAAAACACGGCGGAGTGCTCTAGCGCCACCTACCACTGGGCTTAGTAGGTTTTCCCTGGATATCTTATGAACCTTCAGAGTTCATAAGATTAGTAAGCCTAATTATGCATTAAGTTCTTCATTTATGTAAATAATGGTAGAGATTGGACCAGTATAGATAAACAGTCCAGATTAGGTCAGTTAGCATCGTACCTGTCTGCGCAGAGGGAACTTGGAGAGCTTCTGGACAGGAAGTGCGTCGAAAGGCTCCCTCCGTGGATGGACCTGCATCCGGCACAACACCACGATGATGACGGCCATGATCAGAGCCACGAAGCCACAGGCGTAGATGATGATGTCGGTGTACTTGGTCTCCATGGTCTCCATGGACTCAGCTGCTTCTTCTTCTGCAGGAACAAGAAAATGGAGAGACTTGACCAGGAGGAATTAATGAAGCTGAGAAACATTTCAAACAGCTGGAGGCGAAAATGCTGCTGAGGTGATCCTGGTCTGAAAGTGTAAAAGGACTAAATCTGCTCTACAGATGAGAGTTTTATGGATTTTACTCAAGACGTCACTTTTGGACTCCTCTGGCAACATTCAGATAAAGAAAGAGTCTCTTTGGGAAATTGACCTTTGACCTTGTTCATTTTGTTCTGGACAACCAGTTCCCAGAAGCATGTTGGTAACATCTGAGTAAATAAGACTCTGTTATGTCTATGTGATAAAAAAGTGACTAAAACAAAGCAGCGTTTCCTACAGCAGGTATATTTGTGGTTTATACACGAAGGTCGTTGTTTTCTTCCTTCCTTTGAACCTCCGTCTGTCCTCCAGACGCCTCATTTGGAAACATTTTCTGGAAAACTTTGACTTGATGTGCAAACAAACAGAGACTGCTGTCACAGTTTGGCAATCTTACTTACATTTCCGGTTATATGAGGTGTGCAAAACATCTTAAGAAGATTTAATAGAGCTTGTTAAGGAATGTAAAATCAATTTAAGTTACTGAGTTACTGGTGCAGCTCCAGTTATTTCCCTGGTTTCTGTTATCAGTGCCCACCAATCAGGACTATTCTACCTTAAAGAGACAGGAGAAGAAGAGGCGTGGGCCTGCAGCAACACACATTATGAAGACAGTCTGCATCTTCTTGCTTATATTGGTGCAATGCCCTATTATTAAATGATATAAGAATAATCAGAGCTGTTCAGTGAAATGAAAACTGATTTAGTTCATTTTTACCTGAAAGCACGGTGAGCCAGGCCGACTGGTAGGCAAAGCCGATTGAATTGCCAGCCAGGCAGGTGTACTCTCCTGCATCATCCAGGGTAACTTTAGACAGGTAGAGCACCTCTACCTCGGACATGTTCAGACTGCCAGTCTGCCAGGCATAAATAACAGAAGGTGAGCATCAAAACGCCGTGTCTAAGTCTGATCCTATTTGACTGATCTCTGTCTGTTCAACGGTGGACGCAAACCTTGAGGACCTGAACGTAGGGAGTCCCATCAGGACTGTAGCGGCTGCCGTTCCTTTCAATGTGTTTGAGCCACTGGATGTGAGGCTGGGCGTCGCTGTAAACCTTGCAGTGGAACTGAACATCGTTGCCCACCACCGCTGTGGTGTTGGCAGGTAGACCGGCTTGCAGGATGGGCCTGTGGGGGGAGCGCTCTGCATGAAGACAAAGCAGGAGAAAGGGCTGAGTAAAGGAAGCAAAATGTCTTCTTTGAATGTGTTTGTGTTTGGGAACAGAATAAGAAATGTCAATTTAGGATCAAAACTGGTTCTGTTCGCCTGCCTCTCTGGCAGCGGTCTCTTTGATCTGCGGTCACTTTCCGATCTCGTTAGTTTTCTCGTTAGTCTCCACCTCTTGTCCCTGTCAGCAGGGATAGAAACTGACCCCATGCTCAACATCCACCAAAACAAATGAACAAATAATTTGCAGCCCTCCTCAGTTTCTTGTCACCAATCAGGTAGAAAACTGGACTGGACGCCTGACCGTCCTTGTTCTGGCGGTCATCGTCAATCCCAGGCACCCCAGCTACCTTCTGTTCAACCCTCAAATTAAATCTTTTAACAAGTGCTGACTAAAGCTTTGGGTACCATCAGCCAGATAACTATGCAAACCCTGTCTGTGTTTAGTGGTAAATCTGAAGAGCGATCGTCCATGTCCTACCCAAAACATCAAGAACATAGCTGTGGGTGATGGATCCATATCTGTTCTCCACCACGCAGGTGTAGTTCCCTCTGTCTGAGGGCACAACGCTCTCCATCACCAGGCTCCAGTGCTGATGTCTTAGCTAGCCAAAACAAAAGAAGTCAAATATCGTAAAGAGTGAAAAGAATAAGAGAAACTAAATCTATCTCTTATAAGAAGGCCAAAGACTTCCACAAACCCTCACCTTAATTCCACCGATGCGGTGCTCTCCTCTGAATTCACGTCCGTTTTTGAGCCAGCGGATTGTTGGCATTGGACTCCCCATGGCAGGGCAGCGAAACTTCACAGTGTTTCCTGCAGGAACAGCATACAGCTTCTTCTCCATGCGATGGGTGTGGGTCCAATAGGGCCCTGTGAAGACAAAGACAAGACAAGCTAAGTTGTACGTTTTTGAAGGGCAAATCTACATTGAGTCCCAGGTTTTGAAGGGAAAGCCTGCGCTGAGCCTAAAGTCTTTGAGGTGCAGGCCCAGTCAGCCATCAAGTCTTTGTTTTCGCAACTTGGGTTGCAAAAAAAAGATGGGAAAGTCTGTAACCCGAGTCACATTTTGTTTTAGATTTCCCAAATATTGTGAAAACAACTACACACCTCTAGAGAAGTAAACTTGGTCCTTTTCAGTTTCAGCAGATGAATCCTCCAAGCCGTTGTCCTCATCATCGTCTCCTGATCCCAGCATGTCTGATAACAAGACAGAAAGACGATATGAGAATTCAGTAACCGGATAAAAATCTGATTTTCTGTCATGAAGAACCAGACGCCGGTTCATCTTACCTGCCACAGTGATTGTGAAGTTCCGCACAGGATTTGTAGTTCCTCGAAGAACACAAGCATACAATCCTGAATCCTCATACGTCACACCTGTGATCTCCATGATGGCACCACGCAGCTGGATGCGGGGTGTGGCCAGCAGCCTGACCCCTTCCTTGTACCAGCTGACCGCCATGCCTGGCCAGGTGTTCGTATCGCAGCGCAGCTTCAAAATGTTTCCCGGCTCCAACAGAAGATTTTCAGTGGCGTCCTCACTAAGGTCCTGAGGAACCTCTGTCAAATTCAAGAGAAGTGTTAGAAGTGCCGGTCCAGGACTCTGTATTTCTTTTGGTAGTTTTAATCCACTGCCACACAGCATTAGCCAGTCTCTCGGCTCAATCTTTAAGCCATTCCCTCAGCTATGACCTTGCACCTCCTCAGCATTTTCTGTCCCCACATATGCATAAGTACAATGGAACTACCATGGAAACCGAGGCCTTAATGACCCGACCCTCCTCAATTCAACCCCTCCTCCTCTTCAGCAACTTACTGGGTGGCTGAGAGCGATACGGCTAACACAGCAACCGCCCTCCCTTCCTTTATCACTCCAGAAAAGAGGTCAAGAAGAGAAACGAGCAAGAGGACCGGCTGAAGCTAATGAACATGTTGGGGTGGTGAAGGATCAGTGAAGTTTAAGTGAGTCAACAGAGAGAGAACCTTTGCTCAATCAACACAAGAAACTGAATTTTTCAAGGGTTTGTGCCAGTCATCTTTTAGCCTCTTATTTCTTACAGGATTTCATATTTGCCCATCTTTCTGACCTACAGAAGCGAAATACACTCTGGATAGGACTCTATGGTAAACGGCCTGCACTTGTACAGCGTTTTATCAAGTCCAGAGGACCCCAAGCGCTTCACACTGCAGTCATATCATCTGTAGACGTCTCATGTCGTCTTTCTGTCTTGTTATTAGAGATTCACACCCTGATGGTGGAAAGCAAGGCTACCATGCAGCAGCATCACTTCTGACCACCACCAGCAGGATGAAGTGTTTTTCCCGAGGACACAACAACTCAAACCGGTAACCTGGTTACAAGATGAGCTCCTACCACCGATGCCACCATCGCCCCAGTCAATATCAGGGCAACAGAGACATGAAGGACAAACAATCATACACACTCACATGCCAAGGGTAATCTACAGACACCTATTAACCAGCATGCACAACATGTGAGCTCCACGTAGGAAGAGCTGCAGCTTGGTCTTAATCAGTTAATCAAAATGAAATTAAAAGTTATCTGGTCGGATTTCAGCAGCGGTCACTTCTCTGGATTTGATGGCACCTAAGAAAGGAGATACTGTGGTTTAAAAGGTTGAAATTTCATCAAAACAACAGCAGGTGAACACAGACATAGCCTTAGGATGTTTCCCCTTCTTATAGACCCGGTTCTACTGGACCCAGAACATCTGCTCCACCTCCAGCTGCTGTGGCTCTGAGTCAAACCAACCTGTTCCCCTCCTG
>NW_006800811.1:54126-66624 GCF_000485575.1 Poecilia formosa | reverse complement strand
TTGGCGTTCACATATCAAACCAAACCCAGACCAAGGTTTGGAGGACCAGAGGTCAGTTAGCGTTCACACCAAACCTCGGTTTGGTCCTCCAAGGAAGTTGCAAGGGGGCAGTTTCAGGCCTGGCAGCATTGGGGGGCATCGCCCGCGCACAGAGTTAGCCGTGCCCCCCTTGGACTGGAAGCTGTTTGTTGTTTTTACCTTAGAATGGCCAACGTCTGTGATTCCTCTGTCCATCTGATACACTAGGGCCTTCCGCACTTCCCATATCTGTGTCCTCTGTCACTTTTATCAGCCACTAAAACGGTTTAATTGTTAACACGTCGTGTCCTGTTTTTTCAAGCCGCCTCTAAACCCAGCATGAGCGCTACGACGCTGGCGCTGGGTTTACACCTGTGGGCAGTGAAGGAGACCTGCTGGTGGGCGGAGCTACAGGTGTGTTAGAGTCATGGCAGCAAAACGCAAAGAGCTTTAAACAGTTTTTCCCCCAAACTAACCGACTGAGGTGAGTAAAGCTGCTGGATGCAGGTAATGTTAGCTAAAAGATGACTAGCTAACACCAATACAGCACGTTAGGCTTGTTGACTAGGAGCCTGTAGGCTACCGATGTTGTTTATGTTCAAAAGCGTGTAGTACTTGTTACACTGAGTAACTTTTTTGGAAAAAAGGTGCTTATATGCCTAGTTTTACTGCACTGTACCTTTTTCTTTTACTTGAGTAGTATTTTTTTTGCTATGTATTCATTTTGCCCCCCCCCAAAATAAGCCGATGCCCCCCGTTAAACTCATCTGGAGCAGTTTTTGGTTTGACTAGCGTTCACACCTCAATAATGAACTGGACTTTCTAGACAAACGAGCTGGAGTTTGGTAGACTGGATTGATCTGAATGACTTAGTGAAGAGTTCCTCACCAGGCAGGACTTCCAACCATGCTGACTGCATGGCCTGAGCTGTCCGCCCCTCCTGGACGCTTTCGGCCATGCAGATGTATTCGCCTGCATCTTCCATGGTGATATTGAGCAGATGGAGGGTGCTGACCTTGGAGCCATTACCTTTCAGGGTCTGCAGAGGAGATGGTCGTTTAGGGAAGGGACTTTATTCTTGGCCAACATTACAAATGAAATGGCAGAGCTTCTGCTGTAGATGAGTTCTTACTGTCAGGGCCTTGATGTGAGGCGGTCCGGCTCCGGTTTGTCCTGAGCTGCTAGATTCTGTTTTCAGCCACTGGACCTTGGTAGATACCGGCCTGTGGACTTTGCATAAGAGTTTCGCCTGGCCACCAACCACCACTGTGGTGTTTTCTGGATACCCTGGTATGATAAGAGCCCTGGGCGCACGGAGATCTGGAGAACACAAAGAGGTGGTAATGGACAGCAGAAGTAAATTTAGAGGAAATCTTTGGCTCTAATTAGTTTGGCTTCTGAAGACAGGCTGTTCATAACACAGTCTGAATTAGCAGCTACAGATTACTGTGGTTTCAGATCACCTCACCAGTATTAAGAGAAAATGTGACAAAAGACAACCTGGAGATTTCCCTTTACCAGGAAGAGAAGCGCACCATGTTGCTAACAAAACTCTGACATTTAATGCTGCCAGGAAGCAGTGATAGAGTGCCCTGATAACCCAGCTACTATGGTGTCACTATCGGCTACAGGGGGCCGCTTGTCCTGAAGCGTCTCTGCTGCCTGGCCGGAGCCCTCTGCCGCTGCTCACTCACTCAGGACCAGCAATTTTCCAGGGCAATTTTCTGTCTGATTGCATCCTGCGAGCACTAAGTGAAAGGGCAATCTGTTCCCTTGTGGGAGTGAAGTGCTGCCTTTCTGTCTAATCACCCAGAGTGCATGCAGGTAATGCTTTCAGGAACAAATAACATGCTTACAAGCTTGTAAGTGGAAAATCAGACATGGAGGATTGGTCAAATGAAGGAAAACACATTCAAAGAAATTGTTTTTTATGTATGTTTTGTAAGAATTCAAAACATGACATTTGTTCAAATTATAAGAGAAGAATCCAGAATCATCTGGGTTCCTACAAACTTTGAAAAGTCTGGGATAGAAGTGGAGAATGAAGCACCAAGTTCAGCCCTGCACACACCCAGACGATAAAACCCAACCTGTCGAATGTTCCTCAGACGTCTGGAGTCCCATCACATCTGTCTGAAAATATGAGTCTAAGATCTGAACCACACGTTAATGAACTTCCCCAGACAGGGACGCTGCCCTGGAGTTGAACTTACGATGGGGTGTGAATTGTCACCCAGAGGCGAAGGGGCAAACAACAAGAGAACCAACACAAACAAGCCGCCCAATCAGCCGGCCTGGCAGGAAGAGACTCAGCTGGGACAATGAGACCTTCATGTCCCCACAGAAACGGCACAACAACAGCGGCGCTCCGTTTGATACCAGAGAACTACAAAACACGTGAAAATCTTCAGCGCTGCTCCTGATTTGCCTTAAAAACAGAAGAAATCTGTGAATTGTCTTTAACAGTGAATGTCCAGGATCTCAGGAGTTAATAAAACTGACAGGAAACAGTTCTGCTAAAGATTTTTATAAATAATAATTCAGCAGCATCCAACCTTTAATTCAGGTGCATTTATTTCAGACAGGGCCTTTTATTTGTTTTATTTTAACAGGGCCATTGTACATTACAAAACTGGAGTACATTTCCAGTAAAAGGCTCAGAAATTTAAGATTAATCTCAGCATATCTAGAAAAAAAAATAGTGGAAATTTCTTAAGTTTGAGAAGTCAAAAATTTGCTAGAAAAAACTGAGTTGAAAATTTTTGACTTCTCAAACTCAGAAATGTCCTTGTTTTCTGTAGAAATTCTCTGAAATTGCTGCAACTGCCTTGAGTCACAGAACGCAGTGATTAAGTTTGCAGGCGGCTCAAACTATTTATGCAAGATTAAATAATGCTGCCATGACCAAGTTGAAGACCTGTGACTAATGTGTTTAACGCTGATTTACATTTTATAAAAAATTTCAGATGTTTTCACGATGCACCCAGAAGTAAAAGTGGGATCTTTTCCGGACATTTTAATGTTGCTGAAACCAAGTGTTTGTTGAGGAAAGACCAGCTCAGTAAGAAGAGCAATAATTTAAAGAAATAAATGAAAAACTTTGTGGGATGGGCGACCCATTGTTCCTGCCTGATATTCATATAAAGTGAGAGCTGCGGCAGCTGATAAATCCCAGAACGGTTCCTGTTCCGGTTCCTGTCCGACGATGTGAAGACGTTTCTGTCATCAGGATGCCTGAAGCCTTTTCTGGAGGCTCCTCTGTCCTGACAAGCCTCAGCTGGCCACGGCGCTTTACATCTGTCATCTGTTTCCACACATCCTGACTAATATATCATCACTGTGTTTTAATCAGACTTAAAAACTAACACCGTGAAAGATAAACATCCCCCATCGGCTTTAATCTGAAAGCTGCTGGTTGGCAGGGAACAATTACGACTGATTAGGTTTTAGCTGAACAGAAACAGAGTAATTGATGCTTCATAGCATCTGCCTATAAAGCATCAATGAAACAGAAAAAGCTCTTCGGCCCGTGGATTTACAATTCCGGGTCGCTGGCCTCACACGCATCAGGCGGCAAAAACACTCCGCCAACGCACGCTTACGACCCATTTGCTCCGACCAACCTGAGACTCAACCTGGAGACTTTTCTAAGAAAACTAAGGTATCACTTTATTTGAAGGGGTGTGAATAAGACTGGCATGACACTGTTATAAACATGACATAACACCTGTTATAAACATGACATAACACCTGTTATAAACATGACATAACACCTGCTATAAACATGACATAACACCTGTTATAAACATGACATAACACCTGTTATAAACATGCAGGGATGTTCATGAATGTTATGACAGTCGTCATGAAGTGCCATTCTGTAAATAATGACACTTTTAATGCGAAGTTGCTCTAAAAGTTGCATTAAAAGTCCATTAAAAATGGCAACTTTGCATGATTTTGTAAATTATGATAATTTAATGCAAACTTGGCATTTTTAATGAACTTTTAGAGCAACTTTGCATTAAAAGTGTCATTATTTACTGAATGACACTTCATGACGAGTCATAGAGATTCATAAAGACTTCTTTATGTTTATAACAGGTGTTATGTCATGTTTATAACAGTGTCATGCCAGTCTTATTCACACCCCTTCAAATAAATTGATATCTTAGTTTTCTTAGCATGGCAGAAAAGTCTCAAGAAAAATAAACTACATGGAATATACCAGAGTTAACAATCCCTCCACAAATTTTACATTTTGACTAAATTTAAGGCCAACTGAACATTTTTCTGATGAAGTAAAGATATGTCAAGGACTTTCAGACGTTAGGGACAGAGGCTCCACGTTTTATGACATTAAAGCCACAAACTTTAATATTTTTATATGACGGATCGACACAAAGTTGTACAAAATGGTGACTGAACAGGATAGTTTTCACAAGCATTTCTACTCTAATACCCCCAAATAAAACCCAAACAGCACCAAGCAGAGCAGAACAGCGGCTCAGGCATCAACTGGTCTCACCTTTGGTTCTGATCTGGGGAACGCTTCGGGCCGCCACTCCGTCCGCCAAGCAGAGCAGGAGGACACACAGCAGGCGGCCGCGCTCCATCGTCCCGACGCACCACCTGAGTTTCACAGGGAAGAAGCAGGAAGCCTGCGAGGGGCCTCACGCATCGGGACCTCAGGGAGCCACAGGAAGTCTCTAAATCTGGATCCTGCAGGAATAAACCAACCAGAGGACAGACAGTGAGTCTGTCTGTCCTCTGAAAGAGACACGAACCGTCCTGAACAAACAAACAAATGCCTGAAGAGAGCCAGTTCAGATGTCCATCTGTCCTCCTGTCTGTCCATCTGTCCTCCTGTCTGTCCATCTGGTCTGTCTCACATTGTCCAGCCTCTCTGGCGTCAGGCTGTTTCTGTCTCACTAAGTTTTTCTTTCTTCTTTTTAGTTCTGGAGTGTAGAGGAACTTTCTGTCTGTCTGATGAAATGTTTCACGTTGTGGTGGGACTTTTGCGGCGGCCATCTTGGGTCCCTGCTGGAGAGGAGGCCGGCCTCAAACGCAGCTCTTTTATAGTTCAGATATGAGCTGCAGTTTGACTGGTCGAAGCTCAAAGTAATTAAAAGAATAAAAATGACTTGTAAATTCTGCATTTGCATATGTAAAATGTTGGCCGATTTTATCAGAGAAGACGGGGTTTAACTGTGATTGGCTGATTTAGATGGAGGAGGCGGAGCTTAACCAGGTGGACTGCTTGATGATGTGATTCGTTTTATATTCGTTGTGTTACCACCCCCACGCCACTAGAGGCAGTAGCAGGTCCGAAAAGATGCGATGAAAGAGCAGATTTAGAAGTACACCGGAAACTACAGAACTTGTTAAAAACTGTGAGAGAAGTTCAAAAACATACCGAGAGAGAAACTCCTTCCTAAAAATGAAGATGTATTACAGATTTTAAAAGGAAAATAAAAACAGGAAACCGCGGTTAATATAGGAAATAGCGCCACCTTCACTTTCGGAGTGCAATGGTCCTGTTTCCAAATAAGGTATAAGACTGACAGCGGTCCGTCCCGCCCCTTCCTGTTTGTTTTTCTCGTTTTGTTTGCCTGCAGCCCAGGCCGTCTGGCTTCTGTTCCAGCTCTGAGTGACGTTCTGTCTGTTTGTCAGTGGGTGGCGCTCCGCCAGTGCAAACTGGGAAAACACTGGAAACCTGCCGGGAGTCGCAGTGGACATGTCTTCTGACTCACTCTGGACTATTTACTCAGAAAATAAAGACCGTATTTTCTGGACTATGGAGTGCACCTCACAATAAGCCGCATCCACAGCCTTCAACTTAAAAGCTGCATCATATGAACTTCTTCCTGTTTCCACAATGAGGGGGAATGAGTTTCTCCGTCGGGCCTGCTGCTAGCATCTGCTTGTTCTAAATGAAAATCAGTGTTTTCTTCTTTGACTTCCAGTGATTCACTTCCTGCTAAAGAGCCCCCTGGTGGTTGAAGAAAAATCCACAGAAAAGCTGCACCGGACTACAAGCTGCATGGTTGGAAACGGGGAAAAGCAGCAGCTTATAGTCTGAAAATATGGAGCTAATATAAATATAAAAGTAGGGCTAGAGAAGACAATAGAGTCTTCCTGTTGATTGACCATCTGAGTTTTCACCTTTAAGATGTGACGATATCTTTAAATCTTTTTGTTTACAATTCCCATAAAAGTCAAAAATTTGACTGAAATTTTGTTAATTTTAAATATTCTTTTTGGCTAAATTATTAGTTTTATTTTAATCTATTAGAGTCCAAATAGAAACACGTGTGGCCCTGAGCAGATTTTAATTTAAATTAATAGTCAAATTACTGTGGTTTATTACATAAATATCAGAATATAAATAGTGCACTGCAAAAACACAAAAGTAGCAGCAAGTATTTTTGGTTTAGTTTCTAGCTCAAACTTGTTAGTTCATTTCAAACAAGACAAAAGTAACTTACAGCAAGAGATAGGAGCTCAGTTAAAGTAAATAACTCCAGAAAATCGATCAAGCCTGAGTGCTACACAGATTCTCTCACGTATTTCACAACCAGCAGGCACTGTGCCGTTGCCTAGCAACCCAGCCAAGCCCGGACCGTTTCCTAGCAACCCAGTTCTGGTTCCACCAGGAGATCATTTTATGAACATGGCATTTTCCCCAAGTTATTAGTGAAAATATCTGCATTTGGAATTAGACCTTTTTCATCAATATTAATGAAGTGTTGACTAAATACAAACTGATATCTCACTGAAAAGTTTGCTGTAAGTTATTTGGTGTTATTTCAGGTGGACTAAGATATTCGGACTAAGAACTGAACCAAAAAACTTGGTAAGATTTTTTTTTTCAGTGTCAAAAGTTTTATTTCTCTGATTTAGTCATTTGATGTCCAAAGTTTTATGACAACACAAACGTTTTTGTTTTTCTGGTGTTTTTGTCTATCATGCTAATATGATATTAAAGTATTTTGTAAACTTGTATGAACTTTTTCTAAGTTCCATCCAATGTTTGAAGAAAATAATAAAAATAACCACAAAAACACCTAAAGATCAGAAATTTTATGATATGTCAAACTCAAATAAATATCAGTATGTGTATCAGCGATACTGGCCCTATGCTTACTTGGTATCGGATTGATAGTAAAATATCGTCAGCTTACTAAAATAATAAGTCATTTTTTGCGAAAAGTTATTTATTTTTTTTGCCTGATTTTTTTTCTGCTTGATTTTTGTTAAAAATGAAGATCAGAGACGATATGCAGTTTGGCACACCTGTAGCAGTAGCAGCCATGTTTGCTTATGCCTTGGGCCGGCCTGTGGTTGTTCAGCAGCAAGCACTTCAGAGGAGTTCTGAATCTCAGTTACATATTTAGAGAAACTCCTCATATCCACGGCTGGGCATGGTGTAGGAGGTGTCTTGCTGTGGGGTTGTTAGCCCGTTAGCTGTGCAGCGAGGTGAAGTGAAGTCGTCCTGACAGACAGACCGGCGGCGGGCTGTCAGGGAGCCACCGGAGCAATGCAGGGATTTTTCTGTTTTTTTGTTTTTCTGCGGCATGCTGCGCCAGCTGAGCTTAGGCGCCAGACCCAAGCGGCGCACACATGCCGCTTGGAGAACAAGCTTTGCTGAATGAAACGTATTCTTTATCAATTAGGGCCTGGAAAACTTCCCCCCCGTCTCTCTCTCCTGTTGCTGCTAATTCCTCCCGATGGCGGCTGAACTGCAGCCGGAGCCAAAAACACTTCCACTGTATGCCGCTTTCTTTTTATTATCCACATCTAAAACCGGAGGGAAGCGGCATCGCTGGCGTGTTTCTGCCACATAATTCACACTTAATAAACCCGACCAGTCAGCCTCCATTTAAATACCAGAGCTAACGCTTCCTAGGCTGCTGGCCATTTCGTACCGACCGTGTGTCAATTCTTACACGAAAAATGCGATTTATCTGAAGTTGTACCAAGTTTTTTTTATCATTTAACAATGGTGAGACTCTAATAATAGCATCTTTATTATCATAATAAATCCTGTTTAAACATTAAAACAGAAAATCCCAATCCGATTAACTGTTATTCTGATTTGTTATGTACTTTGTAAAATAATATTTATCTACTGTATTATGAATATCAACTTTCTAAAAGAAATGACTCATGATTGGGAAAGTGTTTCTGTTTTAATCCAATTTTAACATGTTTAGCTCCGGCGCTAATGCTGAAGTTAAACTTGCTAGCAAGCTAATCTTATCCCCGAGGTGTCCGTGGTTAATGGATGGTAAATTTTAGTTGTTGTAAGAGAAGTGGTTTACATTCCACCATGTTGGAATAGATTTTAAATCAATCAATCAATCAAATTTTATTTGCACAGCACATTTCAGCAGCAAGGCATTTCAAGGTGCTTTACATAATTAAAGAAAAAATAAGAACAGCAGGTGACACTGAATAAACAGTAAAAAAAGAAAAAGATTAAAAAAGATTTTTTTAAAAAGATAAAAACATAAAAAAGCTTGCATCCAACTTTAACTAGATTAGCACCAGAGCTAATGCTAAACTCAAACATGCTAGCAACCTGAGCTTCTTATTTAGAGGCAGTTAAATAACAAAGCTGTTATTGTGAAGGGAAAGGTTTACTAAGCTGGATAGTTTCTACCCAACTAAGCAACAGCACAAAAGCTAAAGTCAAGTTTGCTATTCTTTTAGCCCTGCAGCCATTGCTAATGAACTACACTCCCTACTTGTGGTTTTCAGGAAACAGCTTACATTCCAACATTTTTGAATAGATTTAAAGTGTTTTTAGTCCAATTCAAGTTTGCTAGCAGGCTAAACATTTGAATGAGCAGCGCACCCTAGCTGTTGGAACAGGGAAATATTGTTTTACTATTTCAGCCATGTTTTTTTCACAAAACTACCAATTTAAATTAATTTTAAATGTTTGTTGGAATTTATCAAATTTATTTTGCTGTTCAGTTAAACTTTCTTATCTTTGCTTAGAAATAATTAAAATCTACCATCAACAAAATCTACATCAGTCTTAACTAAGTTCCTCCAGTTTGTTTTCTGAGTTTCCTGCTCCGTTCGCATGATTTGATGTTCTTCTTCTCTCTGCTGTAACTTAATGCGGGTTTTACACCAATAAAAACAAGTCGCTTAAAAATGATTTTATTTCGGTCGGGATTAGCTGCGACTGCGGCCTGACCGAACAGGGACGGAACCAGAACAAAGTGATCCGGTAACAGTTTGCAGCGAAATCCAAAGTTTTTATCCATAATTCACGAAAATATCCAACGGCGTGTAAAGGTTTATTTACTTACACACAGCGGTTTGCTGGCAGCTACGAAAAGGATTAAGTTAGGAAACATCCGGGAACGAAATGACTCGGAGCCACTGAGACACCTGCGCGCTTCTGCCAATCAATAACTTCGATCAGTCCGGCGGATCATCGGACCCACCGGTGATCAGTTTAAAGCAGACGGCAGTCAGAGTTTCATTTTTTTACTCTTTTTAAACTTTTAATCAGATCGTCTCAGAAACACCGGGAAGACAAAAAAAGTCATATTTTCTGTTGTTTTTGTTTTTTTGTTCCTGTTTCAGGTTTGAAGCTGCGGTGACAAAGTTCAAACTCCGCTTCTCTGTCAAACATATGAAAGGTTCGGTGTCAGCTGACTCAGTTTGGCGTAAATCAAGGCAGAAAAACAAAAACTAGTTTCATTCTCCGCTTCACAATATAAACTAGCTAATAAATATTCCATATATGGAGCTTTTTGATATTTCCTCTAAAACCAGAACTCAGATTTAGGAGTTGGTAGAAATAAATATGTAAGGTAAATGAGCTTTTAGTGTAAAATGAATGAATGAGTGAAATCCCGGCTCCGGGGCAGTTTGTACCCACCTCTGCTCCCGGTTTGCCCCTGCAGAGGCGGGTTGGGGTAAATCACTGGGAGTCCCGATCCGCTCCGGGGAATAGTGAACTCTTCATTGGGAATCTCCTTCCATGAAGCAAGTCCGTGAATCCAAATCAAACTCAACTGGACGCGTTTGAACAAATCAAGAGGAAAAATTAAAAACGCTCCAGGAACCGGGAGCAGCGGCTGCTCCGGAGATCTGCTGCCCGGGCAAGGAGCTCTGATCCCGGGGCCAAAGTCCGCGACGTGTCGGGCTGCTCAACCATCCATGGAGAGGAAATCAGCAGCAACCGAAACAGACAAAACCTCCCTGCTGCTCCGATATGAGGACAGCTGGAGAGAAACAAGTCCGTTGGGCTCCTGGTGACTCTGCGCCTTTACGCAGCGCTCCTGGAGGCGCTCCGTCCCTGGACCAGCGGCTCCTGGAACCGGGTCGGAGCTCAGTCTGCAGCCGAACCGTAGATCCGGTCAGTCTGAGAAACAGAGAGACACGACTGCGACCTCCGCGCTGCAGACCTGACACAAGACTGGCTGCTGGCCGGAATCACAACAACAATGGGAGAAGAGGAGGAGCAGAGGTGGGGGGCGGAGGGGGGTACTCCAAGGAGAGTACTCCGCCCCCCCCCACCACCCCCAAAGGATCCACTCCCAAACACTCAGACATTTACAGATTAATCTCTGAAAAACAAAAAAATCTGAGTTTCAAAAGCTGAATATCTACAACTTTCTGAAATATTTAGTTTCAAAAGTAGATTTTTGATTTTTGGAAATTCAGTAATTTTCAGTTTCACACGTCGAAATTGATTTGAAGGTTTTTTGAAAATCAGGAATTTATATTTTTCTATAGTTTCTGAAATGTTTCTCTTTTCCATCTAAAGCGGTTCTAACCTCCCACTTCCTCCAAACTTTACTTGAACTATGCCACAGCCCTTAAAGCAGCAGTGTAATGAAGAGCCTGAATCTCATTTTAGAGTCGAATCGTTTAACAGAAAAACTTTGTTTCAATTGCAGAAATGCTGTTGGAGTCCAGATAAATCCCAATAATCATTTCTACCGTCTGAACGCGCTGAGGTTCATTTCAAAGCTTCTACAAAATAATTAACATTTAAAGGAGAAGCTGCATTTGTAAATGTTGCAGTCTGAACTAAACCGCTGATAAAACTTTTCACTGATTCTTGAAGCTTTGTCACATCACAACCAGAAACGTCTTTGGATTTCAAAAAGATTTTACTCATCATACCAAAATAAATACATAACCTGAAAAGTGTGGTGTGCATTTAATGAACACCCAAGTCAATATAATACAAAATAATTAACATGTCTGCTGCAGTTACAGCTGCAGGTTTCTGTGAAAAGCTTCCCACAGCATGATGCAACCACCACCATGTTTTCTAGAGTCAGAATAGAAATATCCTTTATGGGCCAACAATTATCAAGTTTATTTGTGAAAAAATATTTCAGCAACAAGGAAGTCCAAAATGCTTTTTTGTAATAAAAAACAACAGAAACAAATTATGAAATAAATTTTAAACTTGATAGAACAAAATGATGACTACAGATTGTTTTTTTAGATTGTTTTGTGCTGAACTGTCAGTAATTCCAAGAAAATATGCAGAAATGTGAAAAGTTTCTTCTTCAGTGCGAGCGGAGTGTTTCCTGCTGCAGGATGAGAGTCAGCTGCTCGTTCGAGACAAACGCCACCAAATATATTCAGAAAGTCAATTCTCTGTTTTTACAGTGAAAAGGAAAACAGGAAGTATGAGGGGGAATCTGCACTGCAAAAACAAAATTTTACCAAGTATTTTGGTTGAGTTTCTAGTGCAAAATGTTTTTCTACACTTAAAATAAAACAAAACTAAACAACACGAAGCTTTACAGCTTTTAGCTCAATAATTCCTTAATATTGATTAAATAAAAATTGTTCTGGTGCCACCAGCAGGTTATGTCATTATAACGTAAAAAAAAGTTTTGTTATGCACATTTTTCAGTAAAACCAGAACTGGGTTGCTAGGTAACGGGTGGGCTTGACTGGGGTTGCTAGGTAACGGGAATAATCTCCCAGTGGAACAATGAATTTATTTATTATTATTCAGGAATTATTTACTTAAAACAAGCTCGTGTTTCTTTCTGTAAAGTTAATGGTACGCCAGTTTTGTATAAAAACATTTACTCTAGAAAGTTGAGAAAAATTCCGGGAAAATTGTATTTTTTGCAGCGTGCAGTTATTGGTTAGGTTGTGAACAGCTCATGGAGGTAAAACAGAATCAGGAATCAGAAACTTCTTGTACTGAAACCTCAGCAGCAAAACACAGTCCAGGTTTGACCTTTGACACGGCGCAGCTTTACAGCAAAAGTCAAAGTACACAAACAACCGAGTCCAAGTGGAAGTCATAAAGCAGATAAGAACTTCATAAGACTCCGCGTGTTTGGATCCAACCTAAGAGCCTGCAGCTAGCTCACATTAGCTTACCTAGCGGCTGGCTGCAGCTAGCTCACGTTAGCTTCCCTAACAGCTGGCTGCAGCTAGCTCACGTTAGCTTCCCTAATGTCTGGCTGCAGCTAG
>NW_006800811.1:46208-53567 GCF_000485575.1 Poecilia formosa | reverse complement strand
TTAAAGTCATGTTGCTACTGCTGGAAACCACAAAGAAGAAGACAGAAGTGGGAGGACAATGTTTTTTAATGACTCATTCATATCTGATTTTAATTTTGTTCCTTATTTAATGGAAACTCTAAAATTGTATTTTTAATCTTTAGTGGAATATGAACGTTGGCAACCGAAACACAGATTTAGTTTTGTTGTTTTAGACTTAAAATGTGTTTAATTTAGAAACTTTATTTTTAACTTATCTTGTTTTCCTGAACAGGATAAAAGCAGCTTCAGAGTTTTTCCAAAGCAGATGTTAACGAAAGCAGATTCATCTGCTCGAAAGTATAAACCTGCTTCAATACGCAGCACCTGTCCAGGTGAGTCCAGGTGAGTCCAGGTGAGTCCAGGTGAGTCCAGGTGAGTCCAGGTGAGTCCAGGTCACGGCGGCGACTGAACGTTTCTGTTTCTATAAGTCGACTGGAAAAGGCTGAACATGATCTGGTTTTTAACAATCAGGAAAATAAACAGGTTTATTTGTGTTAACATAGAACTTTAGGCCTGAAACGATTAAATGATTATTGAAATAATCGTCATCTAATTTAGTAATAAGTTAATCATTAACTGGACTAAATTAGATGACGATCATTTCAATAATCATTTAATCATGATTAATCATGATAATCATGTTTGTAAAAATATAGAAAACTGTTAAAGTTTCTTTAAAAGTCTTGAGACTGCAATCAGAGAAAAGTTTTTCTATGAACTCTGAAATCAAGGTTTTCATTTTATTTCCTCTTCACCGTCACTTTGTCATTTTAGCAGCTTTAACGTGAGAAACATCTAAACACATGAGGGACGGCAGAGCAGCTTAGTTCTGTTTTAATGTTGCACACTAATCATTTCCCTGTTGCAATGACTTCAAACTTTTAAGTCGATTTAAATAAACCAGATGTTTAAACCGATTGTTTCATCCATTCATGGAGCAGAAAACACATCAGCTACAATCCAACAGGAATCCAAAACTGAAACGTGAGATTTGATTTCGCTCAGCTGTTTTTCTATAATCTGCAGGATTATTTCGCTCAGCTGGTGTCTCCACGCTGCAGGAAGTTGGTGCAGTTTGCTTTAGTCGAACTCTTGAGCGACGGCAGACTCGCTGCTCTCTGGAGGAAATCCGGTAACGATGTGGGAGAATTGCTCCTGATTACAGGGTGGAGGCGGCTCTGCGGTCCGACCTCACTGGAACAGACATCGCTCCTCTTCTTCTTCTGTTTTTTCTGAGTTTAGCTGTTTAGTTTTCAGCTTGGAGAGAACCTAGTTTTCGATGGGCTGCTGAGGACGCTGCAGCTTCCGGCTGGAGACGGTTGTGAGGTTTTAATTGTTATAATAAACGTTTAAGTATGATCTACCTGAATCATAGATTTTACCTGTTTATAATAACAGCTAATAGCTGGTTTAGCTTCCTGCTAACGGATGATGACAGCAGGAACCAAACCTTTGACTGGGCCGTTCCTTACCTGTTTATCCTCCCATATTATTGGCCCAGTGCTCCCAGTGCTCCCAGTATTCGCAGTGTTCCCAGTGTTTCCAGTGTTCCCAGTGTCTCCAGTGTTCCCAGTGTTTCCAGTGCTCCCAGTGTCTCCAGTATTCCCAGTGTCTCCAGTGTTTCCAGTGCTCCCAGTGTTCCCAGTGCTCCCCAGTGTTCCCAGTGCTCCCAGTGTTTCCGGTGTCCCCAGTGTTTCCAGTGTTTCCAGTGTTTCCAGTGCCTCCAGTGTTTCCAGTGCCTCCAGTGTTTCCAGTGCTCCCAGTGTTCCCAGTGCTCCCCAGTGTTCCCAGTGTTTCCGGTGTCCCCGGTGTTTCCAGTGTCCCCAGTGCTCCCCAGTGCTCTCCAATGTTCCCAGTGCTCTCAGTGTCTCCAGTGTTTCCAGTGTTCCCAGTGTTCCCAGTGCTCCCCAGTGTTCCCAGTGCTCCCAGTGTTCCCAGTGTCCCCAGTGTTTCCAGTGTCCCCAGTGTTCCCAGTGTCCCCAGTGTTCCCAGTGCTCCCAGTGTTTCCAGTGTCCCCAGTGTTCCCAGTGCTCCCAGTGTGCCCAGTGCTATCTTTAGGGTCTTTTCCTGTTCAGGCCCCTCCCTCAGTGAGGAGCCTCTGCTCAGCGTCTGGCCATCTCTGCTCTGTGCCTCACATATCAGATAAATAATGAAAACAGACGTTAATGTTTCCGTCCCAGCAGGAGACAGAGGAACTGGTGTCTGTTTCAGAGTAAATATTAACATTTACAGGAATTTCACCTCTTCCTTTCTGTTTAATATACAGATTTTAATTGAGGATCACCATATGAACAAGGCTACAGCAACAAAATAATAATAATTATTATTATTAAAAATAATCCATAGCATTTAAACGGTTATTCCATGTAAAAAAAAGTCAATGATTTATTCATTTAAATCAATATCTGGTGGGAGTTTTAAATTCCTGCTTTTTGAACTTCTAGCGGTGCTACATTGCTAATGCTAGCAGAACAGGAACCATGTTTTTTTTAAAAAGTATGTCCTTATTTTGTACAAACAAATCAATGAATCCATAATGATTTCCACCTTTAAATTAATAACTCGTCTTTTTAAAATTACTTTTACATCTTTCTGCGACATTGACAGTGCTAGCTTGTATGCTAACAGGAACAGTTGTTATTTCATTTCTGTCTTCTATGAAAACGTTACAACTGACATATTTTAGCAGTGCAGAATATAGATTAAATGGTTTAGAAAAAGGAGTTAATGCTAATTTCATAATGTTATCTAGCAGATAGCATTGCTAATGCATTAATAAGCATAAAAACTGTTTCAGCTGTTATCTTTATTCCTAGCAAAAAATGCTACAGATAACAGGTTGCTGTGTGCATAATAACATGGCCTTTCAACCAGGATGTTATTTTCTACATGTCAGTCACAGCTTGCTGTGCTGCGTCTCTAAAGCTAGCTTATACATAACAGCTAGCTTATAGCAGCCAGTTGAGATTAAGTTTCGGCTAATGAACGCAGACATGTTGCTCTCTGGATGCAACTCTTCTGATTAAAGATGTTTAAAATTCCCCAGAACTGTTTTTACTGGTAGCTTGACTATTGTCTCCACAGCTTGTCCAATATCAATAAATTGGAATATATGACTTAATACCGTTTCTGTGTGTAGGTTAGGAATACAGATCATATTTTCTTATCTGACTTAAAGGAGAGTTTTACAAACTAGTTTGCTTTTCAACAGCAGTTTTTGTGTTTATGGGGCTACACTGAAAAAACACTAAATTTTACCAAGTATTTTGGTTTAGTTTCTAGTGCAAATAAATGATCATGTTTTAGATTAATTAGCAACAGCAGCTCTTGGGTAGAAACTGAATCAGAAGCGACTGAAGCTGAGTGAAGTGTTTGTAGTCTCTCTTTCCTTAACATCCAGTTGTTTCTGCTACACTTTTATAGTAATTGCTGGGTTTCAGATGACGAGGTCAGCCAATGCACATGGAGGGCAGGAAGTAAATTCAGCCCATTTATTTCTGTTGATCCAGCATCAAAATATCTAACGTCTGTGTCCTGTACGGTTGCTCCAACTGTTCTAATAGAGAGAAAGATAAACGTTATTTTCGTGTTTCGAAGGTAGTTGGTTACAAAGGAGTTAATTTAAAAAAACTTACTGAAAAAAGAGGAGAAAAGTGGATCAACAATCTACAAATCAGGAGGTGCAGAAACTAACAACGCCAAAGTTTGCAGCCATTTTCTAACAGGTAACGATCGCTTCGTTTAAATTGTATTTTCAGATGTTTTATTGGACAGTTCCTTAGAAAGCCAAGCATTCATATGTAAGGTCAGATATATTATTTTTATGTTTTATGTCCTAGCATGATTGTCCTCAGAGCGCTAATGTTATATTTTCTGTCACGGACAGAAAATATAACGTTTATTCAGTGGGACTTTCATGCTAAATAAATAAAAACAAAAAAGCTACATAAATTAAATATAACCTACCAGCCGTACAGACAGTGAGCTGCTACTGTTCCCCACATGCTTGGTGCCAGACACGAACAGACACGAACAGACACGAACTCGGGGTTTCTGTAGATCGGAGCGAATCGTTGACCCGAATCCAGCAGCGACTCAACATTAACTTACAACTCCAGCATGAATTTGGGTTTACAGAAGCTAAATAAATTATTTACCAGGAGATTCAAGCTCATAAAATAACATGGTTAGCTCGTTGTTAGCGATAGCATCGTCATCATAAAATTACTTAAAATTGCACAACTCGCTACTCACCCCAGAAACAAGTCGCCAGCCATCTAAAGCTGCTTTTCATCCGAAATGTGGCGCATATTTTTTCGAGATGCCGCAGCTGCTCCAGCCTATTTAGGACATGAGCCATTTGCTGTGATCCATTTTGCTCAGATTTAAACCGGAGAAATCCCCTTCCGGTCCGCCATCTGAATTTCATGCGTCATCCGGGTCACATGACTGAAACCCAGGAATTGAGATATATTTATTTGTTATTTTATTCAATTTGACTTTGAGAGTTGCTATTTTTTAAGGGTAACACTTTATTTGAAGGGGTGTGCATAAGACTGACATGACACTGTCATAAACATGACATAACACCTGTTATAAACATGAACGAGTCTTTATGAATGTCTATGACAGCCGTCATGAAGTGTCATTCGGTAAATAATGACACTTTTAATGCAGAGTTGCTCTAAAAGTTCATTAAAAATGCAAACTTTGCATTAAATTATCATAATTTACAAAATCATGCAAAGTTGGAATTTTAATGCAACTTTTAGAGCAACTTTGCATTAAAAGTGTCATTATTTACCAAATGACACTTCATGACGACGGTCATAGAGATTCATAAAGACGTCTTCATGTTTATAACAGGTGTTATGTCATGTTTATGACAGTGTCATGTCAGTCTTATTCACACCCCTTCAAATAAAGTGTTACCTTTTTAAGTTTCGTTGTGCTTTTGTTTGTGCACAGTGACATTAAAATGAATTGATTCTCATTTCTGCTTGTAATGGTGACGCATCATTTCTTCCCCCCACCTTTATTTCCTCGCTGTCTTCCCTTCCTCCTCCCCAGTAACCCAGTGGAGATCCTCCCAGTAGTCCCTGGCCCAGCCCTCCTCTGCGTATTAGATCAGGGCCTCTGCCAGAGAGCAGCCGTTCGGGCCCCTTTGTTTGGCCCCTGATTAAGAGCTTCTCACCCGGAGGATCAGACCTTTAAACTGAGCCGAGGAGTGGGAGTCGGGGGAGAGAAGGAGGGAAGATCTTTCTTTGTCTTTGTCTGGAGGGGGTCTCATGGGTCACATTGTTGCCAGGCTCACAGAGGTTTCTTTTTAAAGGTCGGCTGGATTTGGAGAACAATGGGATGTTAGACGATGAGGGATTTAAAATTTAAGTGCATACTTTCAGGGCCGGATGGCAAAACTCCCTGGAGCTTCAAGATGCTGCAGTCCATCAGTTATTGTGTCAATGTCTTAATATACACAGTTAATTAATGAACTTTCAATTTAATTTGATTAATTCTGCTTCACAGGTTCAGCAGCAGAGAAACACTTCAACTAAAACCAAATAAGGAGTTTAGATTGGGGGTAATTTATTGCCCCAGTTGGAACCAAGGCGATGTTTTCAGGGTTTTTATTCATATCTATCTTCATGTTTCACATTATCTTTTTCTTGACCTTCATATTTATAGCTGACAACATTTTATCATCAGATTTCAAAAAAACCTATTTTTCTCCATAGGACGGATGATGACAATCTGCTGTCGAGGAGCGTTTGAGCTTATTAATGTCATGTTTTAAATATTTACGCTGTCATGCATCATTGCCTGTTAAATATTTGCTTTTCAAAAATTGGGGGGACTTGCTCCCTTTTTAAAATCACTGTTGATAATATTTTCTTCTCTTTAAACCAGTTTTCAGTGGATTTCCAAGGGAATTTCAACATAAATTCCTTAAAAAACCATATTTAGTTACAAATACACTTTGAAAAACAGTTATTTTTCAGATGTAAAAACAAGACAGTAACAATGCTGTCCTGTCTAGTTTTTCTAAAATCTAAATAAAATATTGCCACACGGACGTCGCCGTCTTGTTTGCGTTGCAATGCATTCTGGGTAGACGGCGTATTCCGGACGCTATAGCGCTAGTTAGCTAGCTCTGTCCAGCTGGAGCAGCACATTTGCATAATGAGTAACGTTGAGCCGTTTCAGTGTAAACGGAGGAATGAAGATGAGGAGGACTGAACGGATGAAGAGGAAACAGCTGCTTCTGCTGGAAGGCGAAGTTTCTAACTCAGGTAAGCAAAACATTTTAGCAGATTATTGTGTTACGAAGATTTAAAGATGGTTCATTGTTACTTTAAATATCCATTCATTATATTCCTGCTCGTTTTGATTTGGTGTTAGCTCCGGCTAACAGTAGATCATGTTAGCTTGTTCAACAGATATCTGGTGTTTAACGGCTCATGAAAACTGACACAGTTTGACTCAAACAGGACATTTATGGATTTCCTAATTAATAATGATAATCTATATGAAATTAAAATCTCAAATGGAACAAGTTAGTTAGCCTCCACGATCTGGACTTCTTATTTATAAACTCGACTCCACTTCGACCTACTGCGTCCTGCTCCCAGCATGCATTTCGCCGGTGAAAAATGGCGACTTCTGGATGTTAAAAAGCAACTTTTTGGAGTCATTACAAGATTTTATGCATCCCAAACAACTTTCAGGTTAAAAGGAAAAATCCTCTCTAATATCGTTATGACCAGAATCAGCAGTTTGGTGAATCTGCTGATTAAAACCATCGTTTCATTCCAGAGTGTGGGATTAAGGATATCCACAGATTATGGAAGGAGTGAACCGGGAGTTGAGATTAACACGTTTCTTTGCTTTTCCCAGACGGACTGTGAGTCCCTGAGGAATGCAGCGTCGCTGTGCCGTCAAGCTAACGTCTTTCTTTGGGTGTGAGCCCAGGACAATACTGGTCTGGTTCTGAAAGGGAGCGCAGCATTCGCTTCAGTTCCAACAATAACACAGAGACAGATACCCACAATTCACTGGTACACAGAAAAGCATCAGTTCACACTAAATTTAGATTTATCCTTCAACATGTCCAGATTTAACAGGGCTGGATCAGAAGCAGAAACTGGGTTTTATTTTATAAAAACAGCAGATTTTCAGTTATATTTTCCATTTGTGCAGATAATTTCTTCACTGATCTTGAGTCATAAAACTAATGAAAAATAAATAAAAAATAAAATAAATAAATGCACTTTGAAATAGGGCTGTTGTAAACGAATATTTTAGTAATCGAGTAATCTATCGATTATTCTTACGATTAAT
>NW_006800811.1:43315-45141 GCF_000485575.1 Poecilia formosa | reverse complement strand
ATCGGTTTGTGTGATCGGCAACCATAGACCGTGATCAACGATCACCAATCATACACTTTTTCACGGAAATCGGCCGATTATGATCGGTGACCGATCGATCGGCACACCTCTTCTTTCTTCTTCTTTTTTTTTCTTTTTTGCAAATTCATACTTTTTGTCACTGGAATGTTTTTGCCAGTTTGTCACTGAAACCTGTAGAAGAGCCGTTTTATAATTCAGTGTTTATTTGGTGCTGCTTTTATTTCCCAAGCTGCACACTGTAAAAACACAAAATCACAAAAAGTATTTTCTGTCTAGTTTCCAGTGTAATTATCTCAGTACGATTGAAATAAAGCAAAACTAACCAAACTATAATATTATTTTTCCCTCGTCAGAATCAAACCTGCAGATTTGCTTTGATTATTTTATGTTTGAGAAATTCTTTACTCTCCAGAGGCCCAATTTCAAAAAGCAGTCTGTTCATATCTGCAATGGACCACGGTCAGAAACAACCACAGCGCTCCCTGCAGGCCCAACGGCTCGGGTCCCGTCCCAGTCCCCTCCGCCCCGGAGAGGCGACCTGCTGTCAGAACTGCTCAGATGATTTTCCGCAGTCAGAGTTTCCACATCTGTGCCTGATTAGCACAACAATGAGGTTCCAGCAGCCACAGCTTCATGAGAAAGCATCTTCAGACCTGAGACCCGATTAGCAAGGAGGAGGAGGAGGAGGAGGAGGAGGAAGGATAGGGTTGGATTGAAAACTCCCAACTAAACTCTGAACGTCTCAAACTTGAGCTCTGCTTGTTTCTGATCCAACTGGGAATAAAACCTGTGATGTTCTTCACTGTTTCTCCTCTGGGTCTGCAGAAATCTCCCATATGGCTCACTGTGCTCTGTGGAAAACTCTTCCTCTTTTTTCTCCATCTTCTCCTCCTCCTCCTCTTCCTCGGAGAGAAGTGTTATGTAATCAGGAACCTGCTTCTGGTGAATCCAGAGTCAGATTCTGTGCAAACTAGAGATCATGCTGACCTCTGACCTGAGCCTGCAGATTCTTCTATCAGCTGCAGAACATTTATTTAACTCTGCCGGATAAATAAGAATAAAACCAAATGAGAAGACGGACGCTTTGCTTCGCTCCAGACTCATGCAGACAAAATGATCAAGTTGGACCATAAATCCTGTCGAATCTCATCTGAAAGACGAAAATCAGAGTTAAAACAAAAAGCTGTGGTTTCTGCGTTTTCTCCTGATTGTTGGCAGGAAGCTGCTGTTAAATCCCGAACGCGTTTTGCTCTCTGCTGCTAATCAAAGCGCGATACCTCAGCCTGTGGCCAGGCACAACAAAGCTTGTTTTAATGAACAGAAACAAAACGCCGGCTGTCTCCGCCAGGCTTTGGTTTCCATTAAGAGGCCAGAAGTTCAAAGTGGAGCTCAGCTGATGGGCCGCCGCCTCCTCTGGCTGTAAAAGCTCAATTAATTTAAATCTCTGTGAGTTTATTGGTCTCTGCTAGCTAAATGAGAGCAGGCCTCTCCTCCCTGCTTTGGCTGTAAAATAAAGAAACGGAGTTAAAAAGGAGCTGCTGCTTGGCGCCCTGTGTGGCCTCGGAGCAGCGGAGGAAGTTTTACGAGCCGCTGTAATCACCAGGCGTTAAACTCAACAATTAGAGCTGCTATTTTGTCACCGGTTTATGGTGAAAGGCTAGCGTAGCGCTCCGTCAGCGCAGCGGAGGACGGGCTGAGTTCATCACCAAATGTTTCAGCTTCAAGTTCAATCTCAGGTTTTCAGCAAACTAATGTTTGATTAATCTAGAAAACCAGAGGCCAATAAAACACACACACATTATTCT
>NW_006800811.1:41235-42839 GCF_000485575.1 Poecilia formosa | reverse complement strand
AGGTAAAAACCCAGCGCATAGTGTTCATGTTTTGTTTTTTTCATCTAGACGGCTTCCCACGCCCCCCCTGCAATGACACGGCACCCCCCCCTAGGGGGCGCACCCCACAGTTTGGGAACCTCTGCCTTAGAGTGTGTGTGTTTAATCTGAACTGTTTGACATTTTAATTTAATTTCTCATTAGGGTTAAAGTATTTTTGAATTTTGGCTGCTTGTTTATTAATTTAAATGAAATGTTTGCATTTATTTGTATCCATGGATACAAATAAACGCAACTAAACCTGCCGGTCGATGACATCATCTCTGCATTGATGATGTCATCTGGCTCCATTCTGACTCCCATCCCCTCCCGCAGCAGTCTGGCCCATAAACCGATTAGACTTTACAGTCCAGGTAAATAAACCTCACTCACCGCTGCAAATGTTACATCACCGTTTGACCAAAGATGGCTGCTAAAGTTAATGTGTAATTATTAAATAACATTTTTATTTCAAATAAAGAAAAACGTTAAACATTTGGGAATAAGAGGATAAATAGGTTTTCTTCTGCAAGGTGTTATTTGTGGAAAATTCTGTTGTAAAAAAACACATTTTCAAACTAAGAAAAAAATCTAATGTGTTACTGGTCCTAGTAGTGTCAAAGTTGTGGAGATTCAATGTAATTATTCCATGAGAATAATAATATTATTATAGTTATATTTAAAAACAATAGCTGAGCAAGTTCCAAAGGGCCATTTTCGGCCCCGGCGCCGCAGATTGAAGACCCCTGGGCCAGACTGAGACCTGACAGATGAGAGGAGGCTAACATTAGCTAGCAAGGTGAATCTGCCTTTGTTAGATGGAGACAGAAACAGATAAATGTTCTTTAATTTAGAAAGAGTTTTTGTATTTCAATTATTGGTGTAAAATTATGGAACAAGTTAAATGAGTTAAAACAAAGTCAAAATTTAATCCAATTTAAAAGGAATTATAAGGAGGTCATTCTCACAAGATATAAAAATATGGGTGAGTTGGTGGTAATGTGTTTATGTAAATTGAGGCTAACGCATAGTGTGGGTATTTGATTTAATGAGAGTTCATCTAAAAACATGGTATGAGTTTATAGGGGAGGAGTTCATAAGTTTCTGACTTTTTCCTTCTCCTTTTCGAGGATGTTAAGATTATTGCGGTACAAAAATATGTCTTTTGCATTCCTTGTTCGTGTGTGTGATTTTATACTTCATCATGTTTGAAATAAATAAATATAGGCTATTTGTATTTTACAGCTGAGGAAAACGTTTTATCAACTAAACTAGATCAACAACTCGACAATACTGTGGTAATCAATTATTCTGTTGATAATTCTGATGAATAATCTGATTAAAAAATAGTATTAAGCCTTAAATTTTGGCTTAATTTAAGTGTGCTGCTGCCTTTTTCTGAGTTTGTATGATCAATTGATCACTAACGATGATTATTTAAATAACTGATTGACCAGGATCAGTAGGTCATTATGGGAGCGTTTACGTATTGTTTTGTATGAACAGTAGCAAACCAAATTGAACCACAGTGAACCGTGTTGTCTCATGTTGAACCGTGTTGTCTCATGTTGAACCGTGTTGTCTCA
>NW_006800811.1:24966-29385 GCF_000485575.1 Poecilia formosa | reverse complement strand
TCATTTATTTATTTTTTTAACTCATTTATTTATTTTCCCTATATATTTATTTATTTCATTTTGGCTGAAATGGTTCTCCACAGTTGTGAACCATGTTGTCTCGTGTTGAACCGCAAACTGATTCCAGGCTCATGGTGCAGATCTCGCTTGAGGAAATTGTTCAGTTCCTGGTTCGTCCTGATAGGTAAGTTGTTTGTGCTTTGGTTCAATAGTTTCTCTTTAAACAGGAACTGTTGTCAGTTTCCGTTGCAAAGAATATGTTTTGTCTTTATGACTGGAAAACCCTTTAAATTTAAAAAGGGAGAATGAGAAACATGTGGGTTTGTTCAGACTCACTTTCTCCCAGGAGCAGCAGCCATTATGTCCTTTAATTACCTGTGAAATGGCACTGAGGCAGACGCAGCCCTGCTGGATCCAGGCTGGCACATTTTATACTTCAGTTCATTAAACAGCACAGAGATGTGACTGATAAGAAGGGAAATCCTCCTGGATGAAGCAGCTCTGCAGAAAAGATAAAACTTGCGGCAGATTTTAATTTAAATGAGTTTTTCGTCAAATGCTTAGGTAATTGTAGATGGTAATTTTAAGTATTTATTTGGAGCAGTGGTCAAAACTTTAATTGTTCACTGTAACCAGTGCCTTTGTTTGATCTTTTTTTTTTTTTTTTAATTTTTACATTATTTTCTGTTCTTTCTTTCTGGTTTGTGTTGCAACACACATCCTCTTCCTTACTGGAATACGTCAAACTCCCACAATTTATCAGGTTCTGAAGTTCCACAGAAAAGTAAGCGCTGCGTTTTTATGCTGTAGAAGTGAAACAGCTGCCACATAGATGGAGGCACATTTTGTTTAGACGATGAATTTATAACACTGAATTTGTATTCTATGATTTTTTTTTCCCAATTTAAATTGCACCTGAAAAAATTCACCTGGGAGTTGTGAGAAGGGATGGAGGATGTGAGGCTGAGAACAAAATGACACAACTGAGACTCAAGCTGCATTTCTGTTACAAATGTGTGTAAAACTTTGTCGACATTCTGCTAATGTTGAAAAACATAATTTTGTAATTGCAGTTTTTATTAAATAAGAAATTAATTTAAAATCACATTTAAAAGTTTATTGAAGCAATAAGTCGTTAAAATCATCATCATCCTCCAATCTCTTCTTGTCGCCGTCTTCTTTGTGGTTTCTGCCTGTAGTAACATCCTGTTGGTGATCATGTGACTCGTTTGATGAGAAAAAAAAGTTTTCTTTGTAGTTTTGTGAAATACGCTAATTTCAATACAGCCCCCCCGAAAAACACCTCATCCTAAATCTTTTATTGGAACGTGATTTTTGTTTTTTAAATTTCCATTAAGCAAACTTATTTTCCATTTAGCATAATTATGTGGTTGATGGAAACGCAGCAAACGAGAACCAAATTTGGCCCTTTGGCTCAACCGTGCAGAGCCGCTTAGCGTATGATTGTTTCAAAGCGTCTGCAGTCTGAACGCTCCTGTTGTCTTTTATCCAACTTTTATCTTGTTAATGTGAGAAATGCGTCATAATTTTCTCCACCAGAAGTCAGACGGGTCAAATCAGGATGTAAAAAATGGATGAAAATTATAATTATGAAATTATGAAAAGTTTGTGTCTTAGTTCCACAACTCCTGGTTCTGATCCAGACAGTCAGTCCTAAACAAAAGTTTATTTCTATTAGTGGTGTTTTCTTTTTATCAGCTTCCTCCTCTTGTTGGCGAATAAACTTTTAAATTGATTCATAGTAGTTTTGTCCATCATTGCTTCATAAACGGAGCGCTGCTGCATGATGGCTGCCTCCTTCTTCTTCAGCACCGTAAACCGCTCACACAGAAATCTGATTATGGTTCAGTTTGTCATATAAATCTGAATCGAGTATGAGCGAATGTTTTTTATTTCCCACTCCGTTTCTGCAGTTCTATCTTTTTATTTGACATTTCTTTTGTGTGAAGACGGTCATTTTTCTTTCATGCAGGGAGTTTCCAGAGGGACTTCTGTTTTCCCATTATCCTTGTGTGCAGTAACAGTTGGTGCCTTGACTTATTTTAGCGCCTTCAGCTTCGGCCTTTCTGGAAACTATACTAATACACATATTAACAATCCAAACTGTATTGTTTTATCCTGCATAACTATTGAACACTGTTTGGGGAATCCAAAGTCATTTTAATTACACGCTCATTTAAAGCTGTAAAACAAAGACAATTTGTTGAGTTGAATGAGTCAGTTATGAATCAGCACCAACACTCAACAGACGGCCACAAGCATTTACCCAGCAGTCTGCGGCCACACATGGAGAAGAAACGCGCTGCTCATGGAAAAACCAACACTTACTAACATTTATTCACAACTGTTGTGCCATCTGTGTTATTTTCTGCCATTAAACATGTTTGTTTTTGGTAAAGATGTGAGTTAGCTCGGCGTCCTGGATTGTTTCTGTTTAGGAGGAAATAAATTGAGACAGATCAGATCTCCGTTCAAATGGCGTCTCCTCCGATCAGACCGGCGTTCCCGGCAAATAAAAGATTTTACACTTGCCAGACAATAATAGAAATCTGTAATGTTTGCTGGTTTTTCATGAATACTGTGTTTGATGCAACAAACTGCAGAAAGTTTTACTTTTCTCATTTTTGTCCAAAAGTCTTTGGGCTCATTGATGCTTTTTGGTCACATTTGAGTCTCTTTCTTTTTGCTGAATCATGAACTTTGACCTTAGCAGAGACGAGTGAGGCTGTAGTTGTTGATCAGGTGTTCATTTTCCTGAGGGTTCTCTGTACACATCATAGTCTACGATGTTTTTGTCGCCATGACGACCGGCCTCATGGATCGTGCCGGTGGCGGCTCCCATTCACCAAGTTCCTCTGGAGTTTGTTTGCTCCGTCCATCGGTCCGTCCGCTCTCTCTTTCCCACAAAGTTCGAGACATTTGTAAACCGCGCTGATTCCTGCCTGTTGCTCTCATTTTATTACGTTTCTCGCTACAAACTGCAGAATTCGTCTGGTTTTGGGTTTTTTGTTGCAGATAAATGTTTCTGCTACTCAAACTAATTTTAATATCAGACAATTTCAAATTTAGATATAAAAAGTATATGGAAGAACTTTAGTGCCACTAAAAAAAGAACATTACTCAGAATCAGAAATGTTTAAATTGTTTGTACATTATCAGACAAAAATTATGACGGATATTAGAATTACAAAGTAAAAGGGGTGAATTTCCACTCCAAAATTTCTGAGTTTAAAAAAACAAAAATTTGCTACAAAATACTCAAAGTTTAAGTATTTTGTAGCAAAATACAAAATATTTTGCTACAAAAAAACTCACCGGAGTTTTTGAGACTCAAAAAGCTCTTAATCCGGAGGATTAGAGCAGATTAAACTGGGCTGGTGTTCATTCGCCCGTAAAGCAAAGCGTTGTGGCGGATCGTTGAGGCGTTTGCGTGGGACCAAAGCAATGCTATTATTGAATAATATTAATAATAAAGTAATAATAACAATAATGCTAACTTGCATCAGGTTGCTGTTTGTCCTGGGTCTGAGAGTCAGAGGCCGTGTTTCAGATGGACCTTTGGCTCCGCTGGCGCTGCGTTATCTGTCTGCAGGAGGCTGAACTGTCGGTACGTTTATCTGCAGGACGATAAACAGCAGGTCTCCACATGGCTGCGCCGCTCGCTGGGTCTCTACTTTCCTGCCAATAAAGTCTCCCACAAAGCAACTGGAAAGCAGGTAAATAAAGACATTCTCAGCAAATTTGACGTTTTACGAAGCAGGTCCTCTTTCCATCAGCGCCATCTCAAACGAACCTGATGGTTTAGATGAGATTATTCCTTATTTGCAAATTTGAATTTCTATGAAATTGTGTAGGTTAAATAATAAGTACTCATTCAAAGTAGTTAATGATGAGTTTGGGTGAAATAATCCTGGTGATGTTGCTTTTATTGGAATATTCAAACTGAACAATATGTAAAGCTTTTGCCATCAAACTCCATATTCAGTCAGAGGGGTTGAGAAATATGTGTGTAAATTTGTAAAAACAACATTTATTCAGAGTTTAATCCTATAAGATGTGAAGCCTGTTTATGACTTTTGTTTGTATTTTCTGTTCTTTGGGTTTTCCTGGTAGATTAATTTCTGCCTGTTTTGCGACAACTTGCCCGTTTCTAGCAGGCTGTGGTTATCTGACGCTGATGTTTGTCTGGGATCTGAAGATCAGATGAAACATTTGGAGCGTCGCTGCTCACAGCCCGATTTTCCAATCAGACTCCTGATGTCAGGAGATCAAAGCTGACAGGATATTTCATCCGTCAAAGCATGAATGGAATGAAATATTCCCCAAGAAAATTAGGTAAGTCACTTTTGTGTTACTATTTTCTCCAGGTGAAGGGGGGTGGGCAGGAACAGGAGCTCC
>NW_006800811.1:21891-23170 GCF_000485575.1 Poecilia formosa | reverse complement strand
TGTTTTTACACAAGTTACTGCTAGCTTCAAAAGGAAACTTTAAGTTAGATTGTCAAAAGTTATAGGTTCTTGAGATCCTCATACAGAAGAAAAAATATATCCGATTTTGTTTAGATGTTTGCTAGCATTAGCACAACTAGCCTCCCAAAAAAACACAGTTGAATGAGATGTTTCAGATATTTTGAAGTTTATTATTTGATTGTTAATTATTACTAAGTGGCAATCATTTTGACAGTTTGGGGTTTTATTATTGTTACATCTCAGGTGTTGGAGGGAAAACATCACAAAAATGTACAACCATTTTCAAATGGGAATCTACAACTGTCCTCTGTGAAAACCAAGCAGAGGGACGGTTTCTGTTTGCACGTACTCAGGAGAACATTAGTTCTCCTCAAGCCTTTCCTTCAACCAGAAAAAATGTTTTTTATCAGATCTATGAAGATTAAAATCACAATAAATGCTCTAAGTTGTTCTCTGTTTCCTGTCCAAGTGGAAAGAGATCTCCTGTTCCTGCTGAAAATGCGTGACAGATGTTACTAGCAGAAAGGAGAGCTGGGAAGATTCAGTGTCTGACTTCAGCTGCAGTTTCCCATTGAAACATCAGTTCATCTGTGCTGCTCCCACAGATGAAGCGAGGCGTGTCCAGTCGGTCCGGTGCTGATGGACCGACTGGCGCTCCTGGAGGGGCTACAGGAATAACTCCTGGTTGTTCCTAATCCTCATCAGTTCACCTTCATGTTTGCTCCTGGGGGTTTCACTCAGAGGGTTTGGTTGGTTTGACTCAGACACAGCAGCTGGAGACGGATCAGATGATGAAGTTCTGGGTCCAGTAGAACCGAGTCTACTGGACCATCAGGAGGAAAACATCCTCAGACTCATTGGACCAAGCTACATTTTTCCATCTTTTATTGTTTTGTATTTGGTGAAGAAAATGTTAAAGGAGGGAATAAAATGTCTAAAGGTCGAGTTCAGAACATTGCAGCTGTGGTTGGTACCTCCGGGTCACAAAGTCTCCATAACGACTTTTATCTGCTCTTCAAAAGGCTTCTAGAAGTTTACAACGTGTTGTTTGGGTTTACTGCCCATGCAGAACGCTGCCCTGAAAAACGAGAAAGAAAAGGGAGACAGATATGTTTGTGTGTTTACTTCCTGTAGGATGTTACCCTTTGACCTCTGAGGATGAACCTGGGTTGATGCTAACATGATACCTCTGTGTGAGCGTGTTTCTGAAGTGTCCAGATAAACAAAGCTTGGGTTGAGCCGGAGTCTCCTCGTGCTC
>NW_006800811.1:20455-21713 GCF_000485575.1 Poecilia formosa | reverse complement strand
TATGATGGTAGTTATAAGTAGTCCAGTGTGTTTCACTTCATTTGAGGTAAGACTTAATATCAGAGACTCTGTTATTAAATCATTTGACAGTGTAATAAAGCTTAATTAAATCATTATTGTTGGTCCTGCTTGTTCCGCTTTACTTCAGGTAGGAGGAATATTAATGACTGTTCTATTAAAGCTTTTGACAGTGTAATAACACTTAATGACATATTATGACTACTGTTGTGACATATTTATGACATATTTATGACAGATGATTCTTGGTTAATGTCAAGTTGTCATAACAAAGACATTTTGAATAATGTCAGCTTTGCATTAAAAGTGTCATAATTTACCGAATGACGCTTTATGACAACAGTCAAATATTCATGAGGACTGACTCATGTTCATGTCAGTCTTATGCACAACCCGTCAAAGTGTTAACAGATAATCTCTTATATCTTGATGAAATTTCTTATTTTCAAGCACAAAGACATTTCCACTGTAACTCGGCCAGAAATACTTGCTAAGATTTTGTTTTTAAAGTGAACAAACTGTATCAGTTTGTTGAATATTTTATACAGTTCATTTATGATTTACCAAATAAAGAGTTCAAACTAATAAAAACTGACATTTTATTTGATGAAAGCAAACTATATCAACATGAGTTTTCTCATTAAGTGTAACAAACTGAAGGTCTGAGTGGAGGACCTTTTGACAGCGAAGCGTCTCGCCAGAAGACGCGGTGCTGATGTCTCCCTGTGTGTTTGGACCCCAGCAGCTGCTGCCAGCCTGTGATCTCTGATCGTCTGCAGCTGCCAGAACAGGCCGGCTTATCTAAGGCGCATGTTTCTGCGATGTGGCCCTTCAGGCCGTTATCAGGGCCGGAGCCTGCAGCCAGCGTGCTGACCGAGCTTTATCACGCTCTTCAGACATACAGGAAGTGAGATGTGGGAGCAAATCAAAGCTGCAGTATGTTTAAAGAAGCCTTAATGCTTTAAAAATCGGCTCCCCTGGTAGAGGGTCAAATAAATGACATCTTAACAGTAAAGCTGTAGCTGTAAATGTTTAAAACTCTGTCCTGTTCTTTAAAACAGGACAGGACAGAAATAAAAGACTGAAACATGTCAAGTTCTTCTTCATGTAGAAGCTAGCATTAGCTCTCCGGGACATTTAGATGCTAAAGAAAGAAACTGACTTCATGAAATTGAAAAAATATGGGAAGGGTGAAAAACTGACAAATGTTCTTCATTGTGATCGTAGATGTTACCCAAAC
>NW_006800811.1:16074-19471 GCF_000485575.1 Poecilia formosa | reverse complement strand
GCCCCGGGGAGCCAATGCGTCGCTCCGGGGAGCCAAGGCGTCGCTCCGGGGAGCCAAGGCGTCACTCCGGGGAGCCTCGGCATCGCTCCGGGGAGCCAAGGCATCGCGGCCAGTAAGCCATGGTGTCGCTCCGGGGAGCCCATGCGTCGCTCCGGGGAGCCAAGGCGTCGCTCCGGGGAGCCAAGGCGTCACTCCGGGGAGCCTCGGCATCGCTCCGGGGAGCCAAGGCGTCGCGGCCAGGAAGCCAAGGTTTCGCTCCAGGGAGCCGCGACGTTCCTAGAGCAGAGGTGAACTGTGGTCGAGGGGCCATTTGTGGCCCTTGATATGCTTTTTTTCGGCAAATCAACAACAGTAAAAATTTGCTCAACAAAATAGAGAACTGATGACTAAAAAAGTGGAACTTTTTTCCTTAATAAGGCGACTGTGAAACTTTATGCTTGGCATCAGGGGAAAAGTGTTTGGACACCCTGCTCTAGAGCCGTAGGTCCAGTTAGCATTCAAATCTGCTATTAAGGGCTTTCATTAAGATACAGAGAAAAAAAGTTGAAATAACCAAAGCTTTACATCAACTTACATGAGCCTCATAACTCACCTGAAGCAACCTGAGCTAAACTGGCAGACAAAAATGAGCTAAAGTCCAAATCCAGCTGCTGGTAACGTTTAACCTCCCCAAAACACATGAGAAAGGAACTTACACTGCAAAAACACAAAAAGTGTTTCTAGTCAACATATCTTAGTTCACTTTAAATAAGACAAAACTAAAGTACAAGTAACATTTCAGCCAGAAGAAGGAATCTGTTTTAAGTCAATAATTCATTAATATTGAAGAAGTTCTGGTTCCACTGGCAGATTATTTCAACATGAGAAAAATGTTTTGTCTTAATGACACAATCTGCCAGTGGAACCAGAACTTAATATTAATGAATTATTGAAGTAGACCCTGTTTGTTGATTCGCCTCATTTCAATTGAACTGAGGTACTTTGACTAGAAACCAAACCATAAATTGTTGGTAAGAGATTACCTGTATTTTCTGGACTATAAGCCTCAGATTTCTCTGCTGCTCCAGGTTTTCCACAGCGATGCAGCAGCAGAGAGGCGGACAGCCAACATCTGAGTCACAACAGGTCAACTGAATATCACATTTCTTACGGTTGAAAAAGAAAAAGGTGCCAAGTTTAGATTTAACTGAACTGATTACGGTAGTTTCTGAACGGAAACTGTAACAGTCAAAGTGCTGATCCTTCGTGTTGCTACCAGCATGAGCTAAATGAAAATGGGCGCTTTCTTCTTCTTCTTCAGATTTCAACAGCAGCTTGCATCCATTATTGTTGCACTACTGCCATCTGCTGGACCCTAATATCTATACCTCAAATTCTCATAATGATCCCAGTATTTAAAAAAAACGAAAAATCTTCTTTTTCCCCTCAATGCTGTTTAACTGATCAGCAACATTCTCACATTTCAATTCCCTATTAAAACCTAATTCAGTTTTAATGGCGTTTTCTTCTTTTATTTCCAATTTTGACTTCCAATGATTCACTTCCTGCTAAAGAGCCCCCTGGTGGTTGAACAAAAATTCACATAAAATCCGCACCGGGCTATAAGCTGCATGGTTCAAAGCTTAGGAAAAAAGTAGCGGCTTATAGTCCGGGAAATACGGTAATTATATCCTAGTTTGAGGAGACGTGAAGGCGAGCAAGGATGAAGATGAGGGGGATGAAGATGAGGAGGATGAAGATGAGGAGGATGACACATGGACTTAATTTTCCGGGTGTGGATGGAGGAGCGCCGGCGGAAACAGGATCCAAAACAAACCTTCCAATCTGGAGACATTAAAACTTCTGTAATGGTCACAGTGACTTCCACCAGCCGGAAACGCAGAACACACACACACACACACACACACGGGCTCCGATATCTGCTGTGTAATTGTTGTGAGTGTGTGTGTGTGTGTGTGCTGTCAGGCTGTGTTTCGGACCGTTTGCTGGTTTTTCGGCTCTCTCTCATTCGCTCTCTGGCTGCGGCTCAGATCAGATCATTACAGAGCCGTGAACGGCCGGAGCAGGAAGTAGCATCTTCCTCACTTCCTGTCTGCTCCTCCCTGCTACCATAAAACACTGAACTGACTGTCGGGTTCTGGTTCATCCTCCAGCGTTTGAGCGCAGAGTTTGTCTTTTGGTTCCTTAGTGCATAAGAGGCCCGTCAGAGAAACGAGCTGTGGACCAGTCAAAGCCCAGAAAGCCAATTACTGGATTACGTTGTGTTATGTTCCAACATATTTATTGCTGTTGGAGTTTTAAAGGAATGACCTGGCAGATTTTAACGGGTCAGGAAACGACTCTGAGAAAATAGATACTAGCATAAACTTTGCTGACGTTACTGTCGGCCATAAACTGCAGAAACACCGAGGCTGGCCGAGGAAACGACTTCATCAGAATAAAAAACAAGCTTGGAGAACTGCAACTAATATTTTATTAGTCTGAGAAGTTAAACTGAGCTTCTGCACTGGATTGACCCTTGACCTTTAGGCTGAAACAATCTGTCAGTGTTTGGTCTCCTTTCTGTATCCATAACATCCGCCCTCCTAAATACTCAGAGCTTATTAGTGAAAGCAGAGCTGTGACAGGCAGCCGTTAACTCTGCAGCCAGAGAGAAAATGTTTCTGTGTCCAAACTGCAGGAAAGTCTCCAGGATTAAACGCCTCACTCATCAGACGGCCTCTGTTCTGAACCGGCAGCATGATTAACACGGCTCGGCGCACAGAGACCCGTGGTCTCCGCCAACACTCGGCCCTGTGTGCGCCGCCGAGCCGCGGCTCCACCGGAGGCGTTTCATCAACGTCAGGCCGCTCTGAGGGCGCCTCTGTCCAGCCGCGGGCCCTGGAGACCCGCCGGGTCTAAAGCCCAAGAGCTGCTGAAAGGACGCCTCAATGCGGCTGGGGGCTGGAAACGTTTTACCTGTCAGCACGGAGCCAAACAGAGGCAGGAACAGGCGCGATAAATCTTCATTTATTAGCTACACGTTAAGAGGAGGTTTCAACGTTTATCTGGCAGATAATGTTTTTATCACTAAAACATGCAGAAAGCAAATAGGTGAAAATATTTCCCATAAACAAACATTTTCTGAGGAGTTAATGTTTATGACAGCAGTTAACAGTTATGTTGTTGTGTGCACATAGTTGCACTGCAAAAACACAAAATCTGATTTACATCCAGATTCTGGTGCAAATATCTTCGCCTGTCGAGAAACGAGACAAAACTTTCAACTAATATTTCAACGACGTTTTAAATCAATAATTTATTAATAATGATTAAAAACGTATTCAATTATTTCACAATCTACTGGTGCTCCACAGTTCCCTAGCAACCCAGCCAAGATGGGCTTGTTGTCTTTTGG
>NW_006800811.1:14102-15425 GCF_000485575.1 Poecilia formosa | reverse complement strand
GGTCACCAGACTAATTAAAATAAGCGGCTCTACACTTTCCGTTTATTCTGTCTAAATCATAATTATCTGCTAATGTCTAATTAGTTCATCACAACAGATCTAAATATTAGACTTTGCTTTTTAAGTTCATATTAATCTTAAATCTTGTGTTTCTACTAATTATGATAATTTAAACTCATAAAATGCTAAGTGAATGTTTTGGAGACAACCTGGAGACGTTTTCACATCGATGAGTCGAGTTGTAAAGTATCCTGTAGGAAAACCTCGTTTAGACGTCGGGTCTGTAAGGACAGCGGGACTCGAACCGACAACCACTGCGGTGGATCCTCAGCGGTCCGTGAATGTTTTCATCAAATCCTTGGTGTTGAGGAGGAAATGGCCACAGAAGATTGTGATTTTAAACGAAGGTGGTACGGAGGGCGAGACATCTGGGTTTAATTTATGGCTCCAATAAATCCCCTCTGTTTGCCCTCTGACCCCTGAACCAGCCAGCCAGCTTCCTAAAATCTGAATGGCTCCCCCGCCGCTCCGGCAGAGCGCGAACAGTGGCCGTGTTATTCTGCTGTAAAACCCAACGGCGTCCTTGTAATCACCTGAGTGCGTCAGCCAGGCGGCCGGCGGCGAGACAGTCGCTCTTTCACTGCCGGGAACGGCGGGCCGAGTTACGCCGCCGCTTCAGCTGCAGCTCACTAAGACCTGGAGATTTATTCTGCTTCCTTCATCAGCAGGACGGTTTCCTGCTCTTCACCAATAAAAACTCTGGATCTGTCTTCTGCTGTCAGGTCAGAGAGCAGTCAGCATATTTCATAAATATCTACGACTGAGATTCGGTCCATATTTTAGTGGTGGGATTAAGAACTTTAATCACATTTTAATTATGACTCATCTCAACATAAAAACATTTTAAACTCAAAAAGTTTTTCTGCTGCTAAATCATTGAATAAACATGAACTCAACAACAAAATATTTGTCTATTTTGGGTCTTCAGCCATCAGATTGGTGCAAACTGCTGTTAGACCAACCTGATTCAGAAATGTGGGCTGTGGATGCTAACATTAGCATTAGCTGCTACTGTGGATGCTAACATTAGCATTAGCTGCTACTGTGGATGCTAACATTAGCATTAGCTGCTACTGTGGATGCTAACATTACCGTTATCTGCTATTGTGGATGCTAACATTAGCTTTAGCTGCTACTGTGGATGCTAACATTAGCTTTAGCTGCTACTGCGGTTAGCTATTTTGACACTGATGCACTAAAGCAGGGGTGCCCAATACGTCGATCGCGATCGATCGATCGATCGGAAAGGTTTTGAGTCGATCT
>NW_006800811.1:9304-13750 GCF_000485575.1 Poecilia formosa | reverse complement strand
CTTTGTTTACCTTTGTTTACCGTTGTTTACCTTTGTTTACCGTTGTTTACCGTTGTTTACCTTTGTTTACCGTTGTTTACCTTTGTTTACCGTTGTTTACCTTTGTTTACCTTTGTTTACCGTTGTTTACCGTTGCTGTGGCTCATCAGTCACACCCGCTGTAGTTTCTGAACATTCAATAAACGACAAACTTGGACTAATGACCTCGTTCTTTGTGAGTCTATGTCACAACGTCAAATAGGACAAATATATTTCATTAAGTTTTAATAAATTCTACCGTGATAATTATGTGAAATTAAATTAATTATATCCTGACTTCAGAAGATTTGCCTTTACCTTTTCTGGGCTCTTGGTTAGTTTCTCATATTTCAGTCATCAAACCAAAGTTCAGATCCACCATGACTGACTGACCTGCTGGTCTGAAACCAGCTTCTGACTGAGAAACCAGTAACCTGCTCCCAGTGTCAGAATCTCACTGAGGAAGAAACTGGATCAGGTTTTCTGTCACTTTATTATTTCTGCTATAACTGATGCATATTCGCATACAAAATAAGTCAAAAGAGTTTAATTTGTAATTTTTATGACTTTGTGTCATGAAGTAGATCTCAGGCGGCTGGTGAGAGAAAAAGTAGATCTTGCTCTCAAAAAGTTTGGGCACCCCTGCACTAAAGCATCTGGAGAACTCTGCAGCAGATGCCAGACTTCTTTTTGTCGTTTTTAGTTCAGGTTTTAATTCTATCCATGTAAATATTCTTCTCAGGAAATTGGTACAGTTGAAGGTTAATCCTTCTTTAACTAGTGGTATTATTCCTTTTTATCAATAAGATCTCAGCAAGTGAAATACAATTCAGTTCTCTCTGATTCTATGTTAAGTAGCACAGGGGCTGCAATGCCTTTTTATTTTGTACACAAATGAATGTGTCAGTTCTCAACCCAATCAGTACATAATAAAATGTTGAGATGATTCTGTTATTCTGAGTCTCTTAACAGACAATCCCGACAGTCATAAATCTGCTGTATGTAACAGAGAGAAAAGCTTGTGTGTGTCTTTGTGTGAGTTTTGATCAAAATGATTGTAGGGTTGTACGTGTTTATGAGATTTTTGATCAATGCGTTTGTTTGGAGCCACCTAGTGGTGTGATTAGTGACTGCATGCAACGCGGCTTCCCCCACCAGAATGCTGAGGAGCTGGTGGAGCCTGTCGGACCACTTGCCTGCAGTCAAAGCCACATTGTGAAGAGTTTTTATTCTGTATTGTACTAGGTGACCAACAACTAAATAAGAAGAGTTACACAAACACTTTATTTAAACCGGCCCGGTCTAATGAGAAGAAGCTCAAACTGTTTTTGAACGTTTCCCAGCTGATGTGAACGATTACTGTGCATTTTCACTGAGAAGGCCTGTAATTGTTGAAGCCCTGGGGATGTGGCTGATTGGACCTCGTTAAGCTGCATGTGCGTCAGCGGACACCAGCCCAGAATATCGCAGTCAAACTTCGGCTTTATAACCTGCATTTTCCCCGCAGAGGGCGGCTAATGGCGCACAACGTCCAGGTAGCAATTTGGGCCAGTTAGGGTTTAACTACATCCGACTGTAATCTGAAAGCTCACAAAGAATAATACGGCACAGAATCTTCTTTAGAATATTGTGGGAAAACATTTGGATCAGAACCGCAGCATCACAAGTTACACAGTCAAAAAGAAACAGCAATAATCTGAGTTATTTAGCCTGTTAGAAGAGGAAAAAGTCCTATTTTCACCTTGTTATACATTTATAAATATCACAGTTTCAAACTAAATGTTTAGACAGCAAGCTAAGTATATCTTTACAAACATGTAAACAAAATTAAAAAGTTAAATATTTCATCTGAAGCTAAATATGTAGCTAATATGCTAATTTCCTTACAGAGAAGCCGAATTACACTACCAAAATAAAAGGGGAGTTATTGAACCTTTTTATAAACTTCTAATTTTGAATTGCTTTTTGTCATCGTCATCTTTCATCTTATTCAATATTTCAGATTAAAATAAAAGATGAGTGGTTTTAAAGGCGCCTACAACAACAGAGACTGCAGCTTTTATTTTAATAGTTCACTTCCGCTTAATGGCAAGTGAATTTTCATGTTAGCTAAATATTTAACCTGCTAGCTAAATATTCCAAGTCCACCTCGCTGCAGCAAACAGGAAGGGGCGGGACGGACCGCAGTCAGTCTCAGACCTTATTTGGAAATGGGACCATTGCACTCCGGAAATGAAGGGGGCGCTATTTCCTATATTATTCGCTGTCTCCCGTTTTTTATTTTCTTTTGAAATCTGTGATACATCTTCACCTTTGGGGAGGAGTTTCACTCTCAACATGTATTTGAACTTCTCTTTTATTTACTTCAGCGCAGCTCACAGTTTTTAAATTCTGTAGCTTTCGGTGTACTTCTAAATCTGCTCTTTAGTCGCATGTTTCGGGTCTACTACTGCCTCTAGTGGCGTGGGGTAGTAACACAACTGACATAAGTACACTAAATGAGAATAGCACAAAGTCTTTATTATTTATTATTAATGTTTTCATTTTTGTTAGGATGTAGATTTAATTAAATGACCTAAACAAGACCTGAAAGTGGTTTGAGTTTCTCTTGATGGCCAAAACTGTGGCTAATTTTAAATAGTTTGGGTCGTTCCCGGACAGTCAGCTCAAATTTGCTGAAAACACTGACTATGTTTTTAAGAACTGTTCTTAGAGACTCTATCTTTTAAAAAACCCAGTGATCTTGGGGTTACCCAACTAGAGGTTGTGTACAAGACAATGTTGAGTTTTAACTTTTCATTTTCTCAGCTGGTTTGGTCACATGAGCTGCAGAATAACAGACAAACTTTTAAGAATATTTTCAATGGGTAAAATAGCAGGTAAATGGTGGTGAAACCAAAAACATCTCTGTCTCAACTGTTTGCTGAAAGAACATGGAAAACGGAAAAATATTTCAGCAGAGATCATCCATCCTCTTTATTCATCAGTTTGAACCTCTGAGCTCATGAAGGCGTTACTTTGTTCCTCTGGTAACTAAGAACATCTATTAGACGTCACTCATTGACAGTAAAATAATTATTCTTAACCAAACTAAATGATAACATTTACCTGTAGTGTGCTAAGTGTTTACTCGATGCACAAATTGAGTTTTATTTTATTGTTTTAGAAGGAAAATTTCCACCTTGATATATTAAATAATTTCATCTTATTTTTTCCTATGTATAAGACTCTACCAACAAAGAATCTCTCAGAATAATATAAATGGCACAGTAAAAGCAAAAAATGTGAATTTTTGCTCGCATCTGTTTAACAACCAGATTTGTTTTTCTTCTGTGAACCTAATTCATTTGTTTATTATTGACTTTTGCTCAATTACGTTTCTTACATATACATTGTAAATTGTTTTTATTATAGTTGATAATGTTGCTTTTCATGTGTCTGTTTCATTTATTCCTCCTACAATTTATATAGGTATTATTTATAATGTATAAAGATCTTGTTCAGGTCATTCAATTAGCTCTACATCATTAAGAAAATTTAAAAAAAATATTGTGCTTTATTAGAGAATTTATTTTTTTACGGTGCCAGTAATACCGGAATTAATAGTAAATAATAAATACTTTGTGCTATTCTCATTTATTGTAGTTATGTTAGTTGTGTTACTACCTTCCCGCCACTGGGGGCAGTAGAAAGCCTGAAAAGATGCGACTAAGAAGCAGATTTAGAAGTACACAGAAAGCTACAGAATTTACTAAAAACTGTGAGCTGCGCTGAAGAAAATAAGAGAGAGAAGTTCAAATACATTATGAGAGTGAAACTCCTTCCTAAAGATGAAGATGTATCACAGATTTCAAAAGAAAATAAAAACGGGATAAACGGATAATATAGGAATTAGCGCCCCCTTCACTTCCGGAGTGCCATGATTCCATTTCCAAATAAGGTCTGAGACTGCCAGCGGTCCGTCCTGCCGCTTCCTGTTTGCTGCAGCGAGGTGGACTTGGAATATTTAGGCTGGAGTTAAGTAGTTAGCTGTACTGCTCAAAAACTAAAATGGAGCTAAATATTTAGCTTTAATGTCTAAATATTTAGCAAATTAACCTCAACTTCTTTCTTCTGACAGGCTAAAAACCCAAATTATTTCTGTTCATTTTGTAACTTTACCAACAGCAGGTCATCCACAACGACTCTGAATATTGTTGGATATGATTAGCATTTCATTTCCCTTTGGGATTATTATGTAAAGTTTTTCTGAATTGGATAAATGACCCTTATTGACTGACTTTCATCTTTTCATTAGTTATTTTAGATATGAACGGCTGATTTTTTTTTTTTTTTTTTTTACATTTTAACCTTTTTCATGTTGCCAGATGGGTTTTGTTTAAGTAATTTCTTGATTCTACCAGTCATAGTGAAGCGAATGAGTGAAAT